>NC_043024.1:739597-819597 GCF_006345805.1 Octopus sinensis
ATTATACGTGTATATATATACACATATATATACGTGTATATATAGTATGTATACGTGTATATATATGTATGTATACGGTATATATACGTATACTTGTGTATATATATTATACATTATATATGTGATATATATGTATACATGTTATATCTGGGTATATATGTATACAACGTGTATAATATGTGTATATATGTATACATACGTGTATTATGTGTGTATATGTATACAGTTGTATTTATGTGTATATATAGCATAACATGTATATATGTGCTATACATGTATATATATGTCTATATATGTATACATGTATATAATGTGTATATATATGTATACATGTATATATATGTGTATAGATATGTATATATGTGTATATATGGATACATACGTGTATATATACGTGTGTATATGTAGACATGGTGTATATATAGTATACTTGTAATTTATGTGTATATATGTATGTATACGTGTATATATATATGTGTATATATGATGTAACGTGTATATATGTGTATACATGATATATATGTGCATATATGTGTCATATATACCGTATAATACCGTATATACATGTATATATACGTGTATATTTATACATCTATATATGTGTATATATGTAACATGTATATATGTGTATATATGTATACATGTATATATACGTGTAGATATGTGTATATTTACGTGTATATATGTGTATATATATATATATACGTGTTATATATATAATAACGTGTAGATATATATATACATGTATATATACGTGTAGATATATATATACATGTATGATGATGATATACGTGTATATATACCTGTATATATATATATACATGTATATATATGTATATATACGTGTATATATACATGTATATATACGTGTATATATACATGTATTTATATATATACGTGTATATGTACATATATATATATATATGTATATATATATATATACATGTATATATATTTATTTATTTTAAAAAAAAATTTCATCTAGTTTCTGCTCACGAGCTGTGGCCATGCTGGGGCAACGCCATATATACATGTATATATACATTATATATATTATATATATATACATGTATATACGAGTATATATATAAGCATGTATATATACGTGTAATATATAACATGTATATATACGTGTATATATATGTGTATATATATACATGTATATATACCATATATATACATGTATACATATATTACACACATATATACATGTATATACACATATATATATATTATCATGTATATACACATATACATATACACATGTATAACATATATATACATGTATACATATATGATAAACATAATATATACATGTATACATATATATATACCCATGTATACAATATATATACACGTATATACATGTATAATATATATATACACGTATATATATATATACACTTATATATACATGTGTATATATATATATATATATATATACATATATATACACGTATATATACAAGGTATATATATATATACACATATATATACATGCATATATATATGTATATATATATATACCACATATATATACACGCATATATACATGTATATATATATACACATATATATACACGTATATCATCATAATCATCGTTTAGCGCCGTTTTCCATGCTAGCAGGTTGACAGATATATATTACACATATATACCAGTATATACACATGTAATATATATATATATACATATATATATATACATGTATATATATATATATATACACGTATATATATACGTGTATATATACGTGTATATATATACATGTATGTATACATATATATATATATATATACATGTATATATACGTGTATGTGTATATATACGTGAATATATATATATATATACATGTATATATACGTGAATATATATATACATGTATATATACGTGTATATATATATATACATGTGTATATACGTGTATGTATATATATACACATGTATATACATGTGTATATATATACATGTATATATACATATATATATATGTATATATACGTGTATATATATGTTTATATATATGTATAAATGTGTATATATATGTATACATGAATATATATGTGTATACATGTATATATGTGTATATATATGTATATACACGTGTATATATGTGTGTATATATATAATATATACGTGTTATATATATATATACGTGTAGATATATATATAACATGTATATATACGTGTAGATATATATATACATGTATATATACGTGTATGTATATATATACATGTATATATAGGTGTATATATATGTATACGTGTATATATACATGTATATATACGTGTATATATGTATACGTGTATATATATATACATGTATATATACGTGTATATATATACATGTATATATACGTGTATATATTTATATATATATACGTGTATATATACATATATATATACGTGTATATATACATATATATATACATGTATATATACGTGTATATATATATGCATGTATATATATACATGTATATATACGTGTATATATATCAACATGTATATATATGTGTATATATGTACGTATACATGTGTATATATATGGAGATATGTGTATATATATGTATACATGTATATATGTGCATATATGTATACATGTATATATGTGCATATATGTATACATACGTGTATATATACGTGTATATGTGTATACATGAATATATGTGTATATATATGTATACATGTATATATATGTGTATACATGTATAGATATGTATACGTGTATATATATATATACATGTATGATGATATACGTGTATATATACATGTATATATATATACATGTATATACATGTGTTTATATACGTATATATATATACATGTATATACATGTGTATATATACGTGTATATATACCTGTATATATACGTGTATATATACGTGTATATATACATATAATATATATATATACATATATATTATATATATATACACATACATATATACATACATATATATATATTATATATATACTTATTATATATACATACATGGATATACATATATGTATATACATATATATATGTACATGTATATATCCTTAAAATCCTTAAAAATGTTTTAGCCCGAAGGCCGCGGCCATTGGGCACCACCGCTGAATGAGCTACACTAGTTTGTGAATCCACCTCTGTACGTGGCACTGATCAACAAGGAGTTCGATGCTGCTGCCCGCATCCGCGTCTCTGTCGTGAGGTAGGTTCATCTGGGACTCCAACAGAAGAGATCCGTTTAGTTTTAAAGAAACCCACATCCACACCATGTAAGTCTCTCAGGCATTTAGGGAGGATGTTTAAAGAGCTGTAGTCCTCTGAAACCCAAGCTGTTGCAGTATCTGGACCTGTATTTTGATTCTGATGTTAGAATCCTTGGCGCCATGCAGTGGCGCCCCGTTCTGTGGTTGGGGTAAGTTTGGGACAAGACCCTCCAGGATTTTCCAGATGTATATCACTGCATATCTCTCCCGCCTCCGCTCTAAGGAGAAGAGGTTTAATACCTTCAGTCTTTCCCAGTAGCTGACATTTTGCATTGAGACGATTTTCTTTGTGTAGCTTCTCTGAGTTGCTTCGAGTTCTGCTGTTTGTTTTATATTGTGTGGTGACCAAAGTTGGGAGCAGTAGTCCAAGCGGCTGAGGACAAATGTTTTCCATAGGACGATCAGTGTCTCCTTCTCTCTTGTTCTGAAAGTTCGGAGAATCCATCCAGCTAGCCGTCTGCATTTTATCACCAGATTAGCAATATGCATTTGGAAAGATGCATCATTGCTCATGTCAATGCCCAGGTCATGCACTGATTTTGACTCAGGGATTGCAATTCTTCCTGGGCCAGTGTATCCAGCCTTCACGTTATTTACCTTTGCGTGCCTATAGCGCAGGGCCTGGAACTTACCTGCATTAAACTGCATGTTGTTGTCCTCAGCCCACCTGTATATGTATATACATATATATATATACATGTATATATGTGTATACATATATATATATACATGTATATACATATATACATGTATATACATGTATATACATATATATACATGTATATACGTATATATATACATGTATATATGTATGTACATATATATATACATGTATATATGTATGTACATATATATATATACATGTATATATGTATGTACATATATATATATACATGTATATATGTATGTACATATATATATATACATGTATATATGTATGTACATATATATATATACATGTATATATGTATATACATATATATATATATGTATATACATGTATATACATATATATATACATGTATTTTTAAAATTTTTTTTCTTTTATCTAGTTTCAGCTCACGAGCTGTGGCCATGCTGGAGCACCGCCATTGTATGTATATATATATGTATATATACACGTATATATACACGTATATATACACATATATACACACGCATATATACATGTATATATATTACACGTATATATACACGTATATCATCATAATCATCGTTTAGCATCCGTTTCCATGCTAGCATAGGTTGACATATATATAACATATATACACGTATATATACATGTATAGATATATATATATATATATACATGTATATATATATACACGTGTATATTACGTGTAAGATATATCATGTATATATACATATATATATATATATATATACATGTATATATACGTGTATGTGTTATATACGTGATATATACGTGTATGTATATTTGCGTAACTCTCGATGCCAAAGTTCAGGACACTTCCCTCCATATATATTAGTTGTATATATACATATATGATATACATGTATATATATATATATATATATATATAGATATATTATATATATAATATACCATGTATATATTATATATCCACATGTATATATACATATATATACGTGTTATATATTATATATACATGTATATATACATATATATATACGTGTATATATAATATATGCATGTATATATACGTGTATATATATATATATACATGTATATATACGTGTATATATATATATAATACATGTATATATACGTGTATATATATATATATACATGTATATATACGTGTATATATATATATATATACATGTATATATACGTGTATATATATATATATACGTATATATATATATAGTATATATATACTTGTATATATACGTGTATATATATACGTGTATATATATACGTGTATATATATACGTGTATATATATACATGTATATATACGTGTATATATATATATACACATATATATGCGTGTATATATATGTATGTATGCGTGTATATATATGTATGTATACGTGTATATATATGTATGTATACGTGTATATATACGTATACATGTGTATATATATGTATACATGTATATATGTGTATATATATGTATACATGTATATATATGTATACATGTATATATATGTGTATATATGTATACATACGTGTATATATGTGTGTATATATGTATACATGTGTATATATATGTGTATATATAGCTATACATGTATATATGTGTATACATGTATATATATGTCTATATATATGTATACATGTGTATATGTGTATATATATGTATATATGTATATATATGTGTATATATATGTATATACGTGTATATATGTGTATATATATGTATATACGTGTATATATATGTGTGTATATATGTATACATGTGTATATATATGTGTATATATATGTATACATGTATATATATGTGTATATATGTATGTATACGTGTATATATATATGTGTATATATGTATGTATACGTGTATATATATATGTGTATATATGTATGTATACGTGTATATATATGTGTATACATGTATATATATGTGCATATGTGTCATATATACACGTATACATATATATACACATGTATATACGTGTATATATATATACATGTATATATACGTGTATGTGTATATATACGTGAATATATATATATGTACATGTATATATACGTGAATATATATATATATATACATGTATATATACGTGTATATATATATATACACATGTATATATAAGTGTATATATACACATGTATATATACGTGTATATATATACATGTATATATACGTGTATATATACACATGTATATATACGTGTATATATATATATACATATGTATATATACGTGTATATATATACATGTATATATATATATACATGTATATATATGCTTGTATATATATGTATATATACGTGTATATATATGTATATATATGTATACATGTGTATATATATGTATACATGTATATATATGTGCACATGTATATATGTGTATATGTATGTATACGTGTATATATACATGTATATATATGTGTATATATATCTATACATGTATATATGTGTGTATATATATGTATACATGTGTACATATATGTGTATATATATGTATACATGTGTATATATATGTGTATATATATGTATACATGTATATATGTGTATATATATGTATACATGTATGTATATGTGTATATATATGTATATATATATGTATACGTGTATATATATGTGTATACATATGTATACATGTATATATATGTGCATATATATGTCATATACACGTATACATATATATATACATATATATACACATATATATAAATGTATACATATTTATACACGTATATACATGTATATATACGTGTGTATATATACATGTATATATATACGTGTATATATGTATACATGTATATATATGTGTATATATATGTATACATGTATATATATGTGTATATATATGTATACATGGATATATATGTGTATATATATGTATACATGTATATATATGTGTGTATATATGTATACATGTATATATACGTGTATATATGTGTATATTTACGTTTATATATTTGTGTATATATATGTATACGTGTATATATATGTGTATATATATGTATACGTGTATATATATGTATGCGTGTATATATAGGTGTATATATATATATATATATATATAAGTGTATATATATATAGAAGTGTAGATTTATATATATACATGTATATATACGTGTAGATATATATATACATGTATGATGATGATGATGATGATATACGTGTATGTGTATATATACATGTATATATAGGCGTATATATATATATATACGTGTATATATACATGTATATATATGTGCATATATATACATGTATATATACGTGTATATATATGTATATATATACGTGTATATATACGTGTATATATATGTATATATATACGTGTATATATACATGTATATATACGTGTATATATATATATATATACACATATATATACGTGTATATATATGTATGTATACGTGTATATATACGTATACTTGTGTATATATATGTATACATGTATATATGTGTATATATATGTGTATATATGTATACATACGTGTATATATACGTGTATATATGTGTGTATATATGTATACATGTGTATATTTATGTGTATATATAGCTATACATGTATATATGTGTATACATGTATATATATGTCTATATATATGTATACATGTATATATATGTGTATATATATGTATACATGTATATATATGTGTATATATATGTATATATGTGTATATATGGATACATACGTGTATATATACGTGTGTATATATGTATACATGTGTGTATATATATGTATACTTGTATATATATGTGTATATATGTATGTATACGTGTATTTATATATGTGTATATATGTATGTATACGTGTATATGTATGTGTATACATGTATATATATGTGCATATATGTGTCATATATACACGTATATATACACGTATATACATGTATATATACGTGTATATATATATACATCTATATATATATATACATGAATAAATACGTGTATATATATATATACGTGTATATATATGTGTATATATATGTATACATGTATATGTATATACATGTGTATACATGTATATATGTGTATATATGTATACATGTATATATGTGTATACATGTATATATGTTTATATACGTGTAGATATGTGTATATTGACGTGTATATATGTGTGTGTATATATATATATATATATACGTGTATATATATATATACGTGTAGATATATATATACATGTATATATACGTGTAGATATATATATACATGTATGATGATGATATACGTGTATATATACATGTATATATATATACATGTATATATATGTATATATACGTGTATAGATACATGTATTTATATATATACGTGTATATGTACATGTATATATATGTGTGTATATATTTATATATATATATACATGTATATATACATATATATATATATATGTATATATATATATACATGTATATATATTTATTTATTTAAAAAAAAAATTTCATCTAGTTTCTGCTCACGAGCTGTGGCCATGCTGGGGCACCGCCATATATACATGTATATATACATATATATGTATATATATATACATGTATATACGAGTATATATATAAGCATGTATATATACGTGTATATATATACACATGTATATATACGTGTATATATTTGTGTATATATATATACATGTATATATACACATATATATACATGTATACATATATACACACATATATATACATGTATATACACATATATATATATATACATGTATATACACATATACATATACACATGTATATACATATATATATACATGTATACATATATGTATACACATATATATATACATGTATACATATATATATACCCATGTATACATATATATACACATATATACATGTATACATATATATATACACGTATATATATATATACACTTATATATACATGTGTATATATATATATATATATACATATATATACACGTATATATACATGTATATATATATATACACATATACATGCATATATATATGTATATATATATATATATACACATATATATACACGCATATATACATGTATATATATATACACATATATATACACGTATATCATCATAATCATCGTTTAGCGTCCGTTTTCCATGCTAGCATAGGTTGACATATATATATACACATATATACACGTATATATACATGTATATATATATATATATATACATATATATATACATGTATATATATATATATAATATACACGTATATATATACGTGTATATATACGTGTATATATATATACATGTATGTATACATATATATATATATATATATACATGTATATATACGTGTATGTGTATATATACGTGAATATATATATATATATACATGTATATATACGTGAATATATATATACATGTATATATACGTGTATGTATATATATACACATGTATATACATGTGTATATATATATACATGTATATATACATATATATATGTATATATATATACATGTATATATACATATATATATATGTATATATACGTGTATATATATGTTTATATATATGTATAAATGTGTATATATATGTATACATGAATATATATGTGTATACATGTATATATGTGTATATATATGTATATATGTGTATATATATGTATACGTGTATATATATGTTTATATATATGTATTCGTGTATATGTGTATACATATGTATACATGTATATATATGTGCATATATATGTGTCATATATACACATATACATATATATACACGTATACATATATATATATATACATATATATACATGTATACATTTATATATACATGTATATATACGTGTATATATATATATACATGCATATATACGTGTATATATACATGTATATATATATTTGTATATATATGTATACATGTATATATATGTGTATATATATGTATACATGTATATATGTGTCTATATGTATACATGTATACATACGTGTATATATGTGTATATTTGTTTATATATTTGTGTATATATACGTATACGTGTATATATATATGTGTATATATATATGTATACATGTATAAATGTGTGTATATATATATACACGTGTATATATGTGTATATATATATATATATATATACGTGTATATATATATATACGTGTATATATATATACATGTATATATACGTGTATATATATACATGTATATATACGTGTATATATTTATATATATATACGTGTATATATACATATGTATATACATATATATATACATGTATATATACATGCATGTATATATATACATGTATATATACGTGTATATATATCAACACGTATATATATGTGTATATATGTACGTATAGATGTGTATATATATGGAGATATGTGTATATATATGTATACATGTATATATATGTGTATATATGTATACATGTATATATGTGCATATATGTATACATACGTGTATATGTGTATACATGAATATATGTGTATATATATGTATACATGTATATATATGTGTATACATGTATAGATATGTATACGTGTATATATATATATATATATATATATATATATACACACGTGTATATATATATACGTGTATATATGTGTGTATATATATATATACGCGTAGATATATATATATATACATGTATATATACGTGTAGATATATATATACATGTATGATGATATACGTGTATATATACATGTATATATAAATACATGTGTATATATACGTGTATATATACGTGTATATATACGTGTGTGTATATATTTATATATATATACGTGTATATATACATATATATATACATGTATACATACATGTATACATATATATACACGTATACATATATATACACATATATATGTACATATATATACACGTATACATATATATACACATATATATGTACATGTATATACACGTGTATATATATATATATACATGTATATACACATATATATATATACCCATGTATACATATATGTATACATATATATACACATGTATACATACATATACACATGTATACATATACACATATATAGATATATATACATACATATATATGTATACATATATATATACACATATATACATACATATATATCCACACATATATATATATATATATATATATATATATATATACACACACATATATACACATACATATTTATATATATACATATTTATATATACACATACATATGTATATAAATACGTATATACATACATATATATAGACACACACTTATGTATCTGTATATGTGTGTGTGCATATTTGTGTATATGTATGTATGTGTATATAGATGTGTGTGTATATATATGTATGTATATATTTGTATGTGTATATATATGTGAATAAATATATATATATGCATGCAAACACCCACCCAGAGTGCTAACAAAATGTATTTTCCTTCAGCTTGAAGACACCATGCGCAGTGCCCTCTTCAACTTAGCTTTGATGCTGGTGAATGATTTGAAACAACCTCAGGAAGCCATTCCATATCTACAGAAACTCTTGATGGTAAGTTTCCTCTCCTGCCTTCTTGTTCTCATTGTCTTTATGACAATGGTTTCCTTGGTTCTCCTTCTTTCATGTCAAACCCCCACTGGGATGTGAATTTGTTGATGTGTGTTGTAATTGAGCTTAAGGAGGAGCACCTTTCAGGGCCTCAGTAAAGGGTTAATTAGCATTGACCCTTGAACCTTTAGCATTCTGCATTTTCTCTAGAATTGTTTAAAGTGTCATGGGTGCTTTTAACGTGCCACCAGCATGGGTGCCAGCTACGTGACGCCGACAATGGTGCCGCTATGATTTCATGTTACCCCCCTTTGAGCAATAAAGAAATAAACAATATATTTTGTCAGACTAATAATTATAGATTATATATTTTATTCACTCTCAGACGTGTTGTACTTTTTATTCTAAGTTGCCAGACACAGATTCTTTGAACTTATAGCAGAAGTATGTTTATCATTCGGATCTTTAACCTTAAATACCTAAATATCAGCTCATATGCGTGTTTTCTACAAGTGGTCATGTGATGGCTGTTGCAATCCCATCACGACAGACCAGCTTGTTGCAGGCAAATTGTTCATTGGAGCTCAGCGTGGTGGGAAGATAAGGTTAAGTTCAGATCTCGGTATGGAGAGAGACGAGAGCTATTCAGCAGAGAGCTGTTCTCTTCTGTCGAGTACACTTCACCAAGTTCCAACTGCATGAGAAACCAACATATTCTCTGACAAAATCATTCAAGATGTACCATCTTTTGCTGTACTTCCGTTTAAAACAAGTGTGGCAGTCAATTACAACTCTTGTCTTCGTATTTCTTTTCGCTGTTATATACCTGAATTTATTTTTGTACCAGGAAATTATAATGTTACCAGGGTCAGAGCCAAACCTACTCAACCTCCTAAAATACACACATATGAAGGAAATTTCCACCTACCAAATTCAATGCCAAGGCTTTGGTCAGCCCAGGGTTACAACACTTCATAACCACTCGGCCACTAAACGCACCTGTTTATATTGATTTCGGTTTCTTCTTTCAGTATTATCCAAATCACACAAAAGGTCTTATCTTGATGGGGGACATCAACATCAACATCCTCAAAGATCTTGACGGCGCAGAGAAGGTAAGTTCAATTGTCTGGTTTATCTGATTACGAGGTGGTAGGGAAAAGTTCCCCGTCTAGTTCTATAGTGCACCAGCAGATGGCAGCACACGGCTGCGTGTAGAGTGAGAGGCAGTGTGTGCCAAGTGACATTGCTGTGTTGCAAGTTGTAAAATTTGTGTGTTTGTGATTGTGTATTTGCTGTGGTCTGTAATTTTGATCCTGGACAGGAAGGTGGGAACAAAGAGCCAATGCGAAATCTGTGTTAAACTTGCAAAGTCTGCTAGAGAGACGATGAGATTGCTTCCACAAGCTTATGGCGACAAAGCAATGGGTCATACGCAATGTCTTGAGATGCACGGGTGCTGCAAAAGTAGCAGAACATCCCTGGGAGTCCTGCCATGACCATCACCACTGCAGATGTGGAGAAAATTCATCAGCTTTTATGCATCAGGATTGTCAGAGGACAGTCGAGGACATTTGGAAGCGTTTGAGGGGAGGACGCTGCGTTGCATTGTTGCAGACACTGGTCTGAAATGTATGGAGGACCTTGAGCCAGTAATGATAGGCCGAGAAGTGTGGCAGGTGCAAGACTTTGTTGCTGTGGCCTGGGTTGGAACCCCACCGTAATAGTAAATAATAATAATGCTGCCAAGTAATTTCTCTAAAATTCTAACAATTCTGCCAGCTCAATAACATTTCTCTATTAATCATGTCTGTCTCTCCTTCAGAATTTCCTGACAATTTTAATGAACGAACCAGGAAACGTTCAAGCCATTCACAATCTGTGTGTGGTCTACGTGGAACGAGGAGACATCCTGAAAGCAGAGAAGTGCCTGCAACACGCCCATCGCTTGGCACCCTCAGAGTCTTATATTCTTCAGCACTTGAACATCGTTAGGAATAAAATCAAGGCTATCAAAGCGAAGAAGAAACCTCAGTGAGTAGAAATTGTCAAGAAAGAAAAAAAAAAAAAAGGGTCCTACTGCAGCCAAAGACATGACTAACAACAAGAACTTATGAAATCTTGAGGTATGAAGCTAAGATTGAATATCTGATAAAAGTGATCGTGACTAATTAACTCATAATTTAGATGCTATCATTAAGGGAATTCACACAAACAGCTTTTAGCCCCGTCTCAACATGAAGATCTTGGCTTGGAAGTGAGTTTTGACAATCAAAACAGGATTTGTTAAAATGTCTGCAGCAGATTGCAGCCATGTGGATTTCTCTTCTGTTAAAATTCCTGTCATGTATTTTTCACTCAGTGATGCCAAATGGTTTTAGTGAAGGTGTCGTCTGCCAAATACAAAACCCCAATTAACCCCTGCGATACACACCTTTGATAACATGTTGTCTACCTATCACATTCCACACCTATTCCCCAATACACACACATAGCACTTGACAACACTGTGTAACATGATTCTTGTCCTTCAGTAGCAACTGTTATTTCTTATGTGCTGACCCTTAGAAAGTATGAAAAATGGCTAATATTTCCTTAAAACTTTGCTTTTGTTACATTTATTCAAACCCCAAAGAATTTCTCTCTTAACACATGGCTATGATGCTTCCCCCACTACTCCTGATCAGAGATGCACAGATTGTCAGTGAAATGATTATGGTCAAACGACTGACAAGCAAATCTGTGGCATTGAGCAGAACATTTGCTATAACGATATTTCTGCTTCAGCCACTCGGTACTAAATCTGTGTGAAATGTAATGGAGAATTGGTTAGTTTCAAAACATTGATGGCCAGGTCAAAACAAGCAAAGTCTGAAGGAAATAGTAATCTTTTCCTTTGATTTCTAAATCGAAGCAAATAAGAAATAACACTTACTGACAAAAGAATTAAAAAAAAGAAAAGGGAATTTGTTAGTGTTATTTATGTTGTCAGGTGATGTGAGAAGTAAATTTTGTCTTGGCTGAATGGGTTTACCTGGGTCATCTCTCAATCTAAAACAAAACTGGGGAAGTAATAATCATGTAAAATGTTTTTCTTCTCCAAAACCAACAATTTCTGTTTTTTTTTTAATACCAATCACAAACTCCAACTGATTGAAAAAGTTGATGTAATCAAAGACGGTTCCAATTGGAGAGATTGGTTATTAGAGCAGAGTTGGAAGTGCTCAGAGACAAGGTGTCCTGATAGCACCTCAATCAGGTTTGGTGACACTCAAATTCAACCTTCCTTGTCACCTGTAAGTTTACCTGAAGACATTCATGTTGATCAACTCATTCTCTCATCATTGTTAGTTGCTTGTATAATAATGTTTCATTAATTAACAATCAGGATTCAAAAAAAAAAAAACTGTGTATTTTTAATAACAGTTTGATTTAGTTCCATGATGCAAAAGGCTCCCAGCATCTGTTGAAATTGATGTGCCATATGCATCCAGAAAACTTTAGCATTTCAATCAGCCACATCCAGCCAAAATATTCCTCCTGCTTTTATAACTGGCCTCTCCCATTTATCCTACAATACCATTCTAAAAAGTTAATCACACTATTGAAATCTCAAAGCTATGAGATAATCCAGGATTAATTCAAAACCTTTTCTAACCTTTTACCATTGAGATTTATTCTATCCAATGTAATGCTTATTTACTCACATTGTCTTAAATTATCCATCATCATCTTGTTGATCTCAGATTTTGATGATGTGGTTAAGAACATTGTAGGGGACATGTGAAAGGCCAGATCTGGCTGGTTGAAATAACTAAGCACAAGCTGAATGCTAAACTGTTAAGTCATGTGGAGCTGAGCAAAACCATTGTTATGAAAAACGTAACATCTACCGAATGTGTTGAATGCTACTTTCCCGCGTAAATACACACACACACACACACACACAATATATTATGTTTCTTTGAGTAAATGTTCAGATGTAAATATTTTCAAATCATTGAAAGAGAACTTCAATTTTTTTTTTTTAAACTTAAATCCTTACAGTTCTAAATTTATTTTTGAAATGTCTTTTCCATGACCGTCTGTTATCAAAGGCTTTAATCACGCCTGTGTTGGTCGTCAGCCACACAAGTAATTCACAAATTCACATCCCTCGCACACAAAAAAAAGAATCAGCCTTAATAAAGACCCACACGTCACCCCCTCCCATCGGTCCCCCACCCTTCTTTGTTATGAACAATGAAAGTCCTTTAAAGAACAAAAATTCTGTAAGGTAACTTTGTCTTTGTGCCTCGATAAAAATGAAATATTTAAATTTTCCTCTGCATCTCAAATTTTTTGCATTTTCTGGTATCCCCCCCCCCCTGCTCGCATCGCAAATATTTAAAAGTAAAAAAGAAAGAAAAAAATCGATGGTAATGTTTGTTTCCCCCCCTCCTAACATGGAGGAAATCTTTCTTTACTCATTTTGGAAAATAAAATTTTATTTTCTATATATAGTTTTTCCGTGAGTTTTTTTTTAACCCTATTTCTTAGGTACATGTGGGGTTAAGTTTGCTTCCCTACCACATGGTTGCAGGTTCAGTCCCCTTGGGGCAAGTGTCTGCCCCAACAGTTCCGAGCTAACCAGAGCCTCCTCGGAAGTATATTTGGATGCAATATGTATGTTTTCTTCTTGTTTCAGTCATAAGGTCGTGGCCATGCTGGAGCACTACCTTAAAGGATTTTAGTCAAACAAATCGACCCCAGTACTTTTTGCAGCCGGGTACTTAAGCCTACGAAACTAAGTTAAGAGACTCGAATCAAACTGTTTTAAATAAGGTCACCCACCTATGTAGCTTGTTTCAGTTTTTTTCTTTTAACTGCAGCCATGCTACAGCAATTTAGTGTGCATTGAACCACCCCCTTAATACTCAAGTAATACACATCTCTTCCAGGAGAATGCGTTATGTTTGTGAACCAGGTGACACTTGCCATAGATTGATCTCTGATGATAACACCAGTTGATGAGGAATCAAAGATTCTGCTTGAAGGGCAAAAAGATTGCTCCAGCAAACATCGAGAATGCTCAGGACAACTTGGGGTCTCAAAATGAAATCTGTTCTTCCCCCATTTGTTCTATTATGCCTTTATCACAATGTTCTGGGAACCAAACACCTGTGATAAGCAAAGATGAACAGACAAAACAGTGCCAAGATGTCAACTACTGACTGTTCCACTGTCTACCTCAATATCCATCCATGTTACCCCAATAATAACCATGTCAACACTGAGTGGAGAAAACACATGCCATAACATCACTTAACCCTCCTACGACCACCTCCTGGTACTCTGATGCCAAATGTTTGGTTTGACCCTTTGGCATTTAAAACTGGTCATACCCAGCCAAAATATTGTTTTATTCTCAAACCAACCAGATCCAACCTCTCACACCTACCCTACAATGTCATTCTAAAAATAAACAATCACACTGAAATCTCAAAGCTAAGAGAAACTGCAGGACTCATTCAAAACAATGTGAGTAAATAAGCATCACATTGAACATTCATCTGAATCGGCCACGTCCAGCCGAAATATTCGGTTCTGAGCTCAAAATGGCCAGAGTCAGCCTCACACGAACCCTATTAATGTCAATAAACCATCCCATCATAGAAATCTCAAAGCTACGAGATAATGGAGGATTAATTCAAAACAATATGAATAAATACGCATTACATTGACTGATTTATCTAAATGCTAAAGAATTAAAAGCATCTTACTCTAAACTTTCCATCAAAATTTCAGGTTTATGTTTCAGACAGGATCTCCACGGCAACAGGCATTTTGCTAAATACTTTGTTAACTACAAAATAATTAAGACAAAAAGCAGAGTATTTCAAATGAAATAGGGTCAAGAAATGGTGAAACAGGGTCAGGAAAGACACAACAAAAACAAAAATACCAATTTAGATATTTGCAAGAAGATCAAAATTATGATCTTATTTTTTTTCTTCTTTTCTTTATTTTATGTACATGCAGGTCTCCCCTGGAGACAAATGCATCAGGTTCTTTAACCAGATACAAACTGATGGTAGTGGTGGCGGTGGTGGTGGTGGTGTTGTTATTGTTGTTGTTGTGATGGATGGAGACAGACTAACCTCCTGGGTCTCTTCTACAGCTTTACATGTTTTTTAGACCAACCAACAAAGGATTAAATTAAACCAGCAAAGGAGCCGTTTATTTATTTTTTGTTTGTTTGTTTATATTTGTCTTTTGGTGGTGCTGTTGTTTTTTGTTTTTGCTTCATTTCTTTTTTTCTTTCTTTCTTTTTAACACTATCACAGTGTGGGTGGGCAGGAGGGGAAGGAGGAGGGGGAGAAAAAGGGTCGTAAAAGGGGGGGAACAGTGTCCACACTATGGCAAGATAACCATCTAGGTTGAGGCTAGAGTGAGTTGGGGGGGGGAGGGAAAGTCCTTTTGGTGTTCGTAATCCAACAATGAAAGACAAGGAATTTAGTAGATAAATAGAGGAAGGAAGGGGGGAAACAGAAAAGGCAGGGGGGGAGGGTAACTAAGAGAGCAACAAACAATTACCATGGAAACGGGGAGGAGAAGTGGGAGAGAGAAAAACAAGTGTGGAAGTGGTTAATAATTAAACATTTAAGACTTAAACCACACACACACATTCATGCATGTACGCGCACACCTATACACATCCATACATACGCAAATGTATGTGTTCCACACACTCACATGTAGATTATACACACTCATGCATGGGCATGTCTTGATATGTATATGTGTGAGTGTGTACATATATACAATATATGTAAAATACACAAAAAATATAAACAAATGTACATGTATTTGTGTGTGTGTGTATATACATTACACACTACAATATTTGCTTATATAAACATTTACATATACACTCTCTCTCTCTTCCCGTCTCTACATAGACGTGTGTACACACAATATATACATAATATAAACATATATGTGCATATTTCATCCACTACTCTCTCAGTATATACACACACACAGTCACGCCCCCCCCCCCAGTCACACTGATATACACATGTACATATATGTGTATAAATATATATATGTCCATATTATATACATATATACACAACGCACGCTCCCCGTCTCATTTCTCTGCATGTACACACACCACACACAGTTAAGTATGTATATATACATAGGTACACACACTCACTCACAGTATATGTTTATTTTATACATATATTAATGTCTAAATGTTGAAGAGAAAGGAGGCTTTGAAAGCAAGCGGCTGCAAGAGCGAGCCAAGGAGAGAGAGAAATTTCCGTGGGACAATGAGAAATAATGAAAACAAACAACATTCATTTCGACTATCAAATAAATTTTAAGCAAACTTCCTTCAGTAAATTCATGTATTTACTTTTACGAAAACCCACGTGAATTAGTGTGCAAGTATGGTTTTTTTCTGTGCATGTATGTCTGTGTATTAGTGTACGTTTATGTGTGTGCCTTTGGACGTGTAAGCCTTTTTCCAATATCAATTGCTTGTGAGCGTTTCTTTGTATGTGTTGTTGTATGTGTGTTAAATACTTTTCCTGTCTACATGCACTTTTGTTTTCACTTTGTGTAGTGTATGTGCATATGTCTTCATATGAATGATTTGTCTTGGTGTTTAAGATGTGTGTTGTGTGTGTGTGTGTGGTTATATATATATATATGCAACAAATAGCAGGTTTGTTTCAATTTTCTTTTGGTCACCAAAAATTGTCAATATTTCTGTATATGTTGCTATTAATATTGATGGAAATTCTTGTTTTGAGGTTTCCGGAAGTTAGATTTGCTAGGAATTTTTTTCAGGCACAAGTGCTTATATCTAAAGGGTACATAGTTGAAACATTTTATCACAACACTGCCTCACTCACACATGCATGCATAAACATATGTACACATACACACATGCCTATATACACACACACACACAGATATATACATATGTATTCATACATGCATGTATCACACACACACATGCATGAATACACAGATCTTTTATTTATATATATATATATATATATATATATATATATATATACACATATATATATATATATATATATATATATATATATACACATATATATATATATACACACACATACACACCTGGAAACTACACAGTTAACACTCCAATTGCTGGAAGACTTGCAGTATTGCTTCACTGAACCTTATTTGGAATGTGGGTGAGGGGTGAGATGGAATTAACAGAAATATCACATGAATATAAAGCTGACAAATTTCGTTTTTTTTTTTTTTAAACCATAAATAAAGTGGTGGAGGGGTGTTTTACAACTGAATATCCTAGACCTGTGATTGTTTTGCCCTCTCAGAGTTCTGGTTTGAAATGGACTGGTCCAAACAGGAGTAAACTCACAGAACTCCTGATGGAGAAAATATACTCTCAGATTGGATTTGGCAGGCAGAGAGAAGATATTATCTACAAGGGTATAGTCACTAATATCTACCCTTAGAGAGGGAGGAAATTAGAGAAAATATACTCTGAGAATGGCTATCAACAACAAAATACCCAGGCAGAACTCTTAAGGGTAGATATCAACTGAGAAAATACCCAGGCAGATCTCTGAGGGTAGATGGAAACAGGAGAAAAATGCAGAGAGAAAGAAAGAAAAAAAAAAGTGTCACAAGATGTAATGGCTGCTGAAATAGCAACCGTCTAGATTTTGCTGAAATAGCAACCGTCTAGATTTTGCTGAAATAGCAACCGTCTAGATTTTGCTGAAATCTTTTTTTTTTTTTTTAATATTTGGTTTATAAAAGAAACGGCCGAGAGCTGGTCTGTCTCTCGGGGGGTGTTTGCATTGCCTGCTGCTCCTTCAGGCAAGTCACATCACAAAAATTATTTGTGAATGTTTAACCTGGTGAGAGCCTTTCGCCAGGAGGATATGAAAAGCAGCAATAACGTTGGCATGTTGTGCCAAAGTCACTACCAGGCCTGTCACACAGAGTGAGAGAGAAAAGAGAGAGAGAGAAAGAGACATAGAGAAGAGGAAAGAGAGAGAGAGTGAGAGAAAGAGATAGAACTGCTAATGTGTAATGATATGCTGGTTGGAATTGTGCGTTAGAGGCTTGTCTTCGAGTTTGTCATACTCTAGATGAAATTCCTTCGCTACCTTCCGCCAGTTTGTGGCATCAAAATAGAAATAAGTTCCTCGCTCATAATTCAGAGTTTTCATAACAGGTTCCATCCCTGGAGCTCGTGTGATCCACACCCTTTCTTCTTTGTGAAACCGCCAATCTCTATTGTATCTGGAATGAATTTATGACAAGAGGAAAACATTAGCATCCAAAACGCATGCGTTTGAGGAAAAATATGGATTCCTTACATCAAAATAAATAATTAGGATTAGTGGCAACATATAACCGATTCCTTTCTTATTCAAAAGGTTTTGTTAATTTTTCGTGATGTGTCTCGGTGACTGGAGGGACCTGTAAATGACAATCACCATCATTATAAACAAAGACTGTTTGTTCCCAGTCTTCCATGGAAAGAAGGTTTGGTCTTGAGAAAATATTATTTTGCCTGGAAACAGGTGAGAGACGGTGACAGGAGGGCATCCGGTTAGAGGAAATCTACCTCCATGAATTCCGTTTGATTCATGCAAGCAAAGAAAAGTGGATGTTAAATGATAACGATGGTCAGTGTTAAAAGATATCTGTAATCTCATAAATCTTAACGAGATATTTAACCCTTTTAGTGTTTAACCCTTTCGTTACTATATTTCTGACCAAAATACACCCCTTATGTGTTTCAATTAATTTCTAACGTAATCATAAATTTAGTCTGGTTTCATTAAACAACTATAACTTTTTTATTTATTAATATATTAACGTGAATTTTGGAAGATAATTTAATGAAATGTTCTCAACCAATTCTATACTATAATTTTTGTCACAAAGTGACTCTAATCGCAGGTAGATACAGGTAAATTCAACAATATATAAAATTATTAAAATTTTGTTCAAACATCACTATAGAAAATGGGTTATTAGCTAATATTCAATTGGGTATACAACAAAATTTTACGATAGAATTTGTTATTCTGGGTAACTTTCTGATACCCATAATATTTATGGCAAAATAGTCTTAATTTCATTTAAGGTTGTGGGAAACCACTTTCTTTTGTTTTGTTTACATTTAGCGTAATGGTTCGTTTTCGCCGTAATGATTTCAAATGGGCTCATTCGAAAAAGTAAAAAGAAATAGTCTAAGGCTTTACTCTCTTGGGAAAGTCTGTGGCTTGGTCCAGTTTCTTCAGAAAAATCACCGAAAGAAACAGTTTTTAAATTTTCACTCCATTTTCTTTATCGCTGTTGGAGCTCTCGGATTCACTGTTTTCACTTTCGGAAAACGAAACATCAGATTCATTATCAAATACCACATGCTTTTTTTTTTCAGTCATAGAGTTAGATTTATGAAGGTCTTCAGTAGAAAATCCTTCGAATTCTGACTCGTTGCTTGATATAATGAAATTCGTATCCATTTTTTGTCAGAATTACAAATTTTGAAAACACAATAGGAACAAATTTCGGAAAGAAATCTCCCAAAATTCACGGAATTAAAATTACACTTCGATTTTTGTACAAAACTGTAGTTGAACTGTTTACGAAGTATAATATGTGTTTTCACGAATGTACTAAAGAGATTTACTCTGATATTCTCATTTAAATATGAATAGGTAAATTTGGGCGGCTTGGTCACATTAACCAAAATTTTTTTCGGGTGGTTTCGGGCGGTTTGGTAACGAAAGGGTTAAACTGGCCATATGCAACCAAAATATTCAAAATGTTCAATGTTTAAACTGACCAGATCTGGCCTCACACTTACCCTACAATGTCATTAAAGAAATAAATCACATCATCAAAATCTTGAAGCTCTAAGAAAATAAATGATCCATTCAATACAGTTTGTGAATAAATAAGCAATACATTTAACAGAATAATATGAATGCTAAAGGATTCGCTACATTTGCGGTACCTGCCAGAGGGAGTGTTTGTCCAGGATAGGACTACACAGCCACAGCAGGAAATGTATCAGGACATGAAATGTAAAAGCCAGACTGGACTATTTTATGCGCAACTCCATTGTCTCCCGAGACAAAAAGGATGCCAACAACGTTTAAAAGAATAATATGAATGCTAAAGGGTCAAGTTATTTCACGTCTTGTATTCTTCTTCAATGCCACTATGGCCCCTGACCACCTATTATTCTATTTGATCCTACAACATCGACAAATGAAACCAGAATTCTTTTTAAAGAATGGTCTGATAACTCACAATTCAGCAGCAGCCTTTAACTGCATCTCATCGCCACCGTTCATGTAGAAAAGGAAAAAAAGCAGATCTTCACCGTATCGGCTGAGCTTTACTTGGGATAACTGCAAAAATGCATGGAAAGGAAGCTTCATTAGAGGCATGATAGCTAGGATCATGCTCACAGACCCGGTGAAAGTTAGTTTACATTCAAAAACAATCAACACAAGTACAAACGTGTGTGTGTGTGTGTGTGTGTGTGTGCGCGTGAATTATGTAAAGGTGGGTGGGTGTGTAATTTGTTAAAAAGCTACAATATCGAAATCTCCTTCCAATACAAAAATCAGCTATAGCAGTATACTACATGAAAATGAAATAACTGCAGTGGAGATGCTACATGAGAAGAGCTGGGAATGTTATTGATAAAGGGTAGCCTGCAGTTGGGTGGGGGGACTATTACATGGAAGGAGTTCACTAGAATACTGATGCCACATGAGAAGGGTTAGCTGTGCTGAAAACGATACATGGGAACACTACATATAATGGGTAGATTACATGTAGGAATGCTACATAAGGGTTGAGTGCACTGGGAATGCTACATGTTAAGGGTAGACTACAGGAAGAATGCAATATAGTATACATGTAAGGCTAACTATAGCTGTATTTCAGCCTCAAGTCAAGCCTGGGCAGAGGAATCCAACCATGAGCATCCCTCCTTTTTGTAGATCAAAGAATACATTATTCAATGTGTCCTTCATTTTCTAAGACAGTAACAGGAAATTTGGAGGAGAGTTGATTGCTATTCCTAGCAAGTTAAAACAACTGCATGGAGGCTCCTTTGTTGGCTTCTAAATACATGTTACTGCTACATGTTGATGAATAGCTGTGCAACATTATAGAAAAGTTATGATGTGCTGCATGATAGTTTGGACAGAATGGGTCAGCATCACCATTGTTGGATGAAATCGGTCAAGGCCAGTTTTCTACAGCTGATGCTCTTCATGTGACCTGCTTCTGGGCAAGGAAATATTTCACATGGCTGCGCATGTTTTACACGGAAGACTGAAAAGGAACACTGCTTGTATGACGATGACACCCATGTACTACCATCACTTGTGTGTAAGGTGACTGGCATTAGAAAGGGCATCCAGCTGTGAAGACCCTGCCAAAACAGACCTCACCGGTGCTGGTGTCACATAAAAAGTACTTAGTCCACTCTGTAAGGTGGTTGACGCTAGGAAGGGCATCCACCAATCACAAAAACCATGCCAAAACAGAAAGTGAGGCATGATGCAGTTCTCTGTCAAACCATCCAGCCCATGCCATCATGGAAAACAGGATGTTATATGATGATAATGATAATGGGCTTCTTTCAGTTTCTGTCCCCCAGATTTGCTCACAAGGTTGGTTGAGGGCTGTAGTGGAAGACTGCTATTATGGGACTGAACCTGAACCCACTTGGTTGGGTAGCAAGCTTGTTAACCACACAGCTAAGCCTGTGCCTACAAGAGTAACGATGTATGTTGGCCAAACAATGTCATTCAGGAGGTGAAAGCAGCAAGTTGGCGGAATTGTTACCACACTGGAAAAATATACTTCATGGCGTTTCTTCCAACTCTATGTTCTGAGTTCAAATGCCACCAGGGTTGACTTTGTCTTTCATCCTTTTGGGGTTCAATAAAATACCAGTTGAACACTGGGGTCGATATAATCAACTTATCCACTCCTCCAATGGATAGTTTTTATATTCCTAATTTTATTGAAATCATATCCCAGGGATACATTACAAATGTATGAGAATAAAGCATAAATAACAACACTGCTTCACTTATCAAAGACATTATTTCACCCGGTCCTACTTCAGCTTATATTGTTTCAAATTGAAAAACACTCAATACAAAACACAACAAAAAGATTTTGTACATTTCCCAAAATTCAAATAATGCAGTTTGAAGTAGTGTAAGGTTCCGTAATAAGACCATAAAGCATCACTGATGACATACATGGCACATAAAGAATCCAGAGGAGAGAGAGAGAGTAAACAAGGATTTTGGTGGTAGAATAATATGGGGTGGTTAGTTACCAGTAACTCTCAGAATATACCAAGAATATGTGGAGAGTCACTGGCGACTCCAATGGTATATTAAGAATATAATGTAGGGAGCCACCAGTGATTGCCATGATATAAGAATACAGGGCAGTGAGTCACTGGTGACTCATGTGGTACATTAAGAATATAATGTGGGGTCATCAGTGACTCTTATAGGGCATCAAGAATACAGTGCAGTGTGTCACCAGTGACTCTTATGGTCTATTAATATTTATGTTACAAGTGAACTGTGCAGAGGAGCTGACTTCTTTGACAACTTCCACAAATCTGAAGCTTCCAAAAATTGTGGGATTTAAAAAAAAAAATTTTTTTTTTTTCAACTCGTCAAGTTGGAGCTTGCAGACTTGTAGCAGAAAACGAAACAACGGCTGACTGCATTTGCTTTTACTCACTTTATCTCGTATATATATATTGGTTAAATATTCACAGGGAACATGGAAATCTGAAAAGAAAAATAAACATCAAGGAATTGTCATCAGCAACTTTCTACATCTTAAAACAAAACTACAAAAAAGAGAAAACAAGAAGAAAAACAACGGTATATATTGATGATGAGCCTTGAAGATGAGGAATTAACATTATAGAAGGGATTTTCTGTTGTAGAAGACAGAAAGAGCTGCAGATGAGAGCATAATACATGGCTGAACTTAACCGTTTGGCATTCAACCCAAATATTCTACTTCATTTTTTTCATAATTCAAACCGACCCTACAATGTCAGGCTGGCTGTGTGGTAAGAAGTTCGCTTCCCAACCACACGGTTCCAAGTTGTCCCACTGTGGTGTGGCATCTCGGAGCAAGTGTCTTCTACCATAGCTTTAGGCTGACCAAAGCCTTGTGAGTGGATTTGGTAGACAGAAACTGAAAGAAACCCATCATATCATCTCACCAGGCTCTAGAAAACAGTGTTTACTGTAATATTTGCTAAATGTTATTTTAACCAACTATATTTCCTCCCCATAATTGTGTAGCTTTGTGTTAATGTAAGAGCAAAAAAAGGACACGAGAGAGACAGAGAGAAGGAAAGTCAAAGAGAGAAAGAAATATATACAGAAATACAGACACAAAGACCTAAGGAAGATAATGGAGAGAAAAAGGAAGATACCAGGATAGAGAGAGAGAGAGAGGGACAAAGAGAAAGATAGGTAGAGTGATGAGAGAGAGCAACAGATACAGAGACACAAGCAGAGAGAGAGCTAGACAACAGACAGTGAAAGAGAGATGATAGTGACAAAGACAGATGGAGAGAGAGAGACACGGACAGTGAGACAGACAAAAGAAATCAATACAAACCAATATCTTGCGGTCTGCACGGTGAATCAGCCCATGGACTTTGAAATGTACTATAGAGATTTCTGTGGGAAGAGAAAAAACAGAACAGAATTTAGCTTTGATGTTTTATCAGTTGTTGACAGAAAAATAATTTTGGTGCTTCTTTAAAGGGATATTTCTGGATTAAAGTGTTTAGTAATCTATAAAAGATGGTAATGACAATAGTGGTGTCTAATACTCAAACAAGAACATAAGATTTATGAGAGAAGAGTTAAATTAATTACATAACGAGTTCTTAGTTTATTTCACACTATCCCTTGCCAAAGGAATCAACTCAGAATATAAAATCTATGGCTGCCACTTGGAATTGATGAAGACTTTGTAGCATGCACCATGCTTTTGTTGAATTGTTTCAGGTGCCTCTGCAATCGCAAACAGGACATAGACATCCCCACAGAGCAGAACATCTAGAATGTTTCCCCACAGAGCAGAACACCTAGAATGTTTGTAAATATCATGAATGCTTCACACACTCCATCACCATAATGGGGACAATGTCAAGTTCCAAGGGAGGCGAGTCTATGTTGAAGCCAGTTATTCATACCTGAACAGAAGCTCATAACGAAAGATGGGAATTAAGCAGATGAGAAATCTTCCCCCATCTTTAGGGGACAAAGTTAATCCATCTCATGCAGTGACTCCAGACAATCTTTACAAATCTATTTCTTCACAGCAAGATAATTAACCCATTCTGATAGCAGATCTCTGCTCACACCGCTTTTGTTTCAATTAATTTTGGAAATAATGAAGAATTTATATTCACATATCAAGTTTTTATCACAAAACCAGAATTGGTGTCTGCCAAGTTGGTGCCAAAAGGGTTAATGTAATGTACACTTAAGGAATGCCCCTAAAAGCAGAACAAGATGCCAATAGTAGATGTGACCTGCTTTTCAATCCTGCATTTTGTGAACAAAGCCATTGGCTACAGGTTTCTAACAGGCTAATCACTGCATTTCCAACAGTGAGATTGATAAAGGTGCACCTGCACATCCAAGGACAAACACAAGGTATGAGGGATTGCAGCATTAGGGTTTTTTCTTTTTACATTTACACATCAATATATATCTCTGTCAATATATATGTTATATATACACACACAGAGTCTCTCATACAATGGGTTTCTTCAATTTCTGTTAACCAAATGTGGCACCCAAGGAATTGGCCAACTCAATACAATGGTAGAAAACACTTGCCCAAGGTACCCCACAACGGGTACCTCATAAAGCAAACTTCTTGCTCACATATCCATGGCTGCACTTAATGATGTTGTCACAACTTGGATTTTGAAAATGAGATTGAGAGACATCCATGACTTTCACCAAAATTATCAGCAAACAAACTGAATGTTGGTCCCAACTCAAAATGTAATTTATTACCAAAAAAACCCCTCATAACTATAAACTCTTAATTATTATAATTACTGTTAGCTTGCAAGATAAAATGGTTAGAACATTTCTTCTAGTTCTTTACTTTTTAAGTGCAAATCCATCTAGGATCAACTTTGCCTTTCATCCTTTCAGGGTCAGTACAACAAAGGAGCAGTTAGTTGGTCACTGGGGTCGATGTAACTGACTGACTCTTTGCACCCCTGAAATTGCTGGCCTTGTGCCAAAATTTGAAACCATTATTATTATTAAGGCAAGCTGGCAGAATCATTAGCACGCTGGGAAAAATGTTTAGTAGCATTTCTGAGATCAAATCCCGCCAAGGTTGACTTTGCCTTTCATTCTTTTGGGGTCAACAAATGAAGTACTAGTGAAATACTGGGGTTCATGTAATCAACTCGTCCCCTCCCTCCAAATTTCAGGCCTTGTACCTACAGTAGATAAGATTATTATTATTATTTCCAAAATAGGGACAGAGTCTGAAATTTGGAGGATGAAGTATTGTTGTTGCTTTAATCAAGATTAATATTTGGTTGGTACTTAATTTTATTGACCCCCAAAAATGAAAGCAAACTTGACCTCAACATAAAAAGTAGTTGGTAAATACTAAAGGGCATTTCATCTGATACTCTACCAATTCTGCAGCCATGGCGCTCAATAATAATGATGCTTGCTACTTAAATTTGAAGGCAAAATTCCGTGCTACATTTACAGAACTTTCTACCAGCCTCACTAAATGACTTACAAAATTCTTGTAAAACTTCAGAACTTACACACACAACAAAATCTTTAATAAAACATCAGATAATTAAACCATAAGTTTCATTAATAAAAATTGGATTTGAGAAGCTAAGAAGTCACGCTGATTTAGTTATTAATTAGTGTCATCATAACATGTAATAAAAGACTCCATCATAGACTTTGTAATTAGTACAACAGTAAATTTGTAGTTGATACAATTGTCTGTGATACTAAATCACATCAACAAATTAAACATAAAAATACAAAGGAAGTTCCAGAAAATAACAGGAGCTGTTCCATTAGTTTGGAAATGCTGCAGACCAAGGTTTGGGGAATCATTTTCTGGTTTCTTGAAGGTTTTTCTTTTATTTCACCGTTTTTCTAAACTTAACACTAGCTGTAAGACTTTGGGGGATAACGAGGTAATAAAAATAAATTATTTGACTGTCAGAATAAATAGAATACACTGCATATAACACATGCGAATGTGTCAACAAACCAATCAACAACATCAGCTGAAATGATCAAATTGTTGTCAATCTAAAGTTTGAAAAGTTTATAAACGCAAACACTTTGAAAACTGTTGTTTAGCGTAACTCCTTATGGTTTTGAATTGACACTCGGTAAAGCAATGACTAGTATTGGGGAATTAACTGATTCACAGTGAACTGAACAAGTGGATCTAGGATTAATCAAACTGCAAAGTTCAAATCCACTGCAGTCTGTTGGGTGTTGAAACACAATTCTACCGACTTTAATTCATACAGATTTCATAGCATAAATGAGATCATCTGGAAATGTCTCCCAAAGTACACAAGGAAATCCATGTCTGGACAGCAGACCCTTGTCCAGACATGAAATTGCACCCATATTCAAATTTGAAACTGTATGCTGAAGAAGTTTCTAATAAAATCCTTTTGAAGCAAAACCCCTTTACTTATGCATCTGAGATTAGCCCCTATAAATAAAATTGTTCCCAACCCCTACCCCACAGTTTTAGAAAATATTCACATAAATTTTGGCCCTACTGTATCTAATTATACATAACCCTTTAGCATTTAAACTAACCACATCCGGCCTAAATATTGTTTTATGTTCAAATCAGTCGGATCAGGCCTCTCATACTTACTCTACAATGTCAGTTTAAAAATTTACAATCGCAGCATTGAAATCCCAAAGCTATGAGATAATCCAGGATTAATTCAAAACAATGTGAATAAACATTACATCTGAGAGAGTAATCGGAATGCTAAAGAGTTAAACACTGAAGGTTCTTAAAGGGATGTCTTAAGGACGGACCCACAGTCTGCTACAGGGTCTCAAATCATAGAATGGTTTCGTAATGACTTTACAGGTAAACTTCATCAATAAATGATATAAAAAAAAACCAAAAACAAAAAAAAAATCGTAAATATGATGCTTACATATGACTTAATTACCAACATTCTTAATTACTTTCCTACATAAATAATTATGAACATTAATTAGCAAATATATATATTAACATATAAAAAAAGGTGTCATAGCAAATGATGCCAAACTTAGTCCATTCTAATTCATTTTTTTTTAATTATGACAATTGTATTCATATTGTGACGAACACACCAGGAAATATGTTTGTATAAAAGACATTGAAGGTTAGTGTTTTCAAATTACAGAAAGGCAACCTACAAATAAAGAATTTCACACATCTTTCATGATATACTTGGCAAAATTTTAGCTATGGACAATAATTTACCATACCTCCTTGCAACATAACCCCCCCAAACTGTTTGTGTGTTTGTGTGTGAGCATGCATAAAAATAGTGTTACGAAATCTAAAATATTAAGTGTTCAGTGAGTGAAAAGTAGCTTAAATGATTTTAATAAATATATATATAGAAAGATATACAAAATATTTGTTGTGTGTAATGAAAAGAAGATTACATATACCAAGGAAGGTTTGGAACAATGGATCTTTTGGTTGACTGTACACATCAGCAGAGTCAGAAGAACCAAGAATGATTGAACAAAACCCAGGATTTGGATATGCAATTCTATCTATCTTACATTTATGACAAACATATATGACTAACATAAGGGTGCATTCAGTGTTTTCATGTTCTTGTATCGTACAAGAAACAAAAGCAATTAGTAATTACACACACACACATATATACATATACACACACATATATACTCTGAATATAAGTTAGTAATAAGTGTGAAATTGATAAAGTGGGAAGTGATGGAGATGTTTGTGATTGTGACAAGAGAAAATAAAGGGATAAAGAGATGATACAATATGATGAAAATGATGTAACTAGGAAGAAATGACTGATTAAATATTCTTCTTGAAAGAGGCAGAGGGCAAGGGTAAAAGTGTATGTTGCTGATGCTAAGCCCATCATAGTCTATCTAACCCCACTACATACATTTAACATTTTACATACATTATATGCTGTCTTTGTGGTTTTCCTGTGCAAAACCTCATGCTTCTCTGATGTGCAGAAAGGGCACTACAAGTTAAAATGAAACAGTGAGAAGAAACATTTAGTTCCCCAGAAAACAAAAAAAAAGGAAAAGAAACACAATAGCCAAATGAAAGATTCCTCAATAGCAGAATGGTAAAGAAACAGTAAAAACACAAAAAAAAAACAAACAAAAATAGTTTTTAAAAAAATAAACAGACAAAAAGTCAAGTGAAAAAACCCCCAAAACGAGAAATAAAGGGTTAATTGAAAAACTGCTGAGCTCCATAGTCAAATACCAATATTAATTATCACATTGTTTTCTGTTAGACATTTATACCAAAAAGTCAACTGTGGGTGTACCTCAACACTGAAACATGTTACGGATAGAGATGATCTCTCACCAAAGCTCTACTCCAGATAAATAGATAATCCTGGTTACACTTAAGTACCATGAACAGACAGAGTTCCTTAGCAGAGGCAGTGGAGGTTCTGGGTAATCAAAGACTTCATTAGTTCACTCCATGCCATGAGACACAAAAGGCCACAACAGGATCTCTCGAATCAGCTCAGTTTTCTGCCGCTGTTACTGGTCTCACTCCAACTTCTCCACCCTTCTCGTCTTCTTTCCTTGTCAACGGTCCTTCATCAAGGGGTTTTAGGGCACCCTGCTGTTCTTTTCACCTTAGTTCTACTATAGAGTGATGAAACAAGATGCTGAAGCTGGAACTGGATTGGATGTCCTCAGCCAAGATCAAGAAGGCCTTTGTACTTGAAGAATACTACAAGTAAGTCCTTATAAGGACAACATCTTATCAATGGTGTTGTGTGCATCAGTCAACTGTTTAATGCCAGAGAAACTTTCAATAAGTTCCAGAATATAATCATCATCATCATCATCATCTTCATTCAGCATCTGCTTTCCATGCTGGCATGGGTTGGATGGTTTGACTGAAATTGGTAAGCTGGTGAGCAGCACCAGGTTCCAATCTGATTTGGCAAGGTTTCTAGTTGGATGCCCATCCTAACAGCAACTACTCCAAGAGTGTAATGGGTGCCAGTCACGTGCCACCAGCATCGACCATAACTAGGATTTCACTCGGCTTGATGAGTCTTCTCAAGCACAAGATATCGCCAAAGGTCACAGCCCCTTATCCCCTCCATGAGGCCCAAAATTCAAAAGGTACTTTTTACATGCCTGTTACGTGACACTGGCATCGGCCAGGACTACATCAAATGTTTAACAATTAATTCGATATTCTCTTTAATTCAGTTTCATATGGGTTAAGTCAACCAAGTCACCCCAGCTATCATCAAACCTCGATCTTGTGGGTTGCCAGCAATTGTGTCGTATCCCTGGTTAGCTTACATCATCTGCACTCATCATCATCGTTTTAATGTCCACTGTTCCCATGCTTGCATAGATCAGGGGGAATCTATTGAAGCAGGTTTCCTTATGCTCAGATGCCCTTCTGATTACCAACCGCCATTTGTTTCCAAGCAAGGTAACATTTCCCCCATGGCCAGGCATGATTTTCACAGAAGACTGGAAATGGACAAACTAGCTGATGTGAATGACAAGATGGTCATTTACAGTCATCACGTGATGTCTGGACAAGGGCACACACACACAAAGGTTTCTTTCAGTCTCCATCACCTGAATCCATTCACAACCCTTTGGTTGGCCAGGGACACAGTTTCAAAGCAAGAGTTCCAAATAGAGCAATCAACTGAACTACCTACATATTGTATCATGAAATCACTGGCCGAGTATTCCACAAACACCTTTAATCCTTAGGCCTTTACTCTGTCAAATGTAATGCCTTTTATTCACATGGTTTTGAATTAAACATCCGTTATCTCGTAACTTTGAGACTTCAATGATGTTATTGTTTATTTTGAGGACATCGTAGGGTAGGAGTGAAAGGTCAAAGGTTAATACAACCGTTAGGCAGAATCAAAGGGATACTGCATGGTAAGGCTAGGGTCCTCAGATCATGACTGCCATCAATCTGATGGGTTTCCATACTGCTTCTGTGTCTCACTGTGGTTGAAGAGACTATAGACATGTTGACCTCAAAATCAGTTTGACATTGCATGTAACAAGACTTGAGCCCTCAAATTAAGCGTAGTCCATCTGACGGGTTACTCCACACAGCAGCACAGCTGGAATGTGTGCAGCCCTTTGTACAATTACAACCAAAGCTATATTTATCAAGAACTTATCTGCTCTCCTCACAGTCTCCGATATAATTGCTGTTGAAGTCCGAAATGGAGGTTTTCCTCAGAACCATTTCATAATTCTTATTCGTTTATGTTGAAACCTCTCCTCATGTCCATTTAGAAGTCAAATGAACCGTCTCATACCTCTCAGGATAAAATCTCAGCTCAAAACTATTCTGCTCTCTGTTGCTCTCCAAGCCATGTAAAACCCAAACATATCTTTTGCTTTTCTAGACTACAGCCAGGCTGGTGGCGCTGCCTTGAAGAATTTTAGTCAAGCAAATCAATCCCAGGATTTATTTTTTTTTGTTTTTCTAAAAGCTTCGTACTTGTTCCATTTTTTTGCCAAACTGTTAAGTTATAAGGATGTCAACACATCAACACAGGTTGTCGAGTAGTGATGGGGGGAACAAAAACAGACACAGAGACACACACACACACAGAGGCTTCTTTCAATCTCCGTCTACCAAATCTACTCAAGACTTTGGTCAGCCCAAAGCTACAGTAGAAGACACTTGCCCAAGGTGCCGCACAGTGGGACTGAACCCAGAACCATGTGGTTGGAAGGCAAACTTCTTACCACAATCAACCCTCCACAAATTATACTTTCATTTCTTCTTCAAACCAAGTCACTTATTTACTACTGCTTTATTCCACCATTGGACAAAAGAGCCTCCATGTGATCACTCAACCTACTAGAAACAGCAACTAAACCTCCCTCAAATTACACCCTAGCATCTTGGAAAGAGAAAGAATACACTGAATAATGTGGTCCTAGATATACTGATACAATGATGCCTGGTTAGGAGAAAAACATGTCATCGTCGAGCTGAGGTGGGACTAAGCAACAATCACTATCTCTGGTTATTATATCTCTGCTGTGTGCAAAACACCTGTCCTGTGATTACAGGTAGGTTGTTCTCCAAGAATAGCCAGCAATATAAGTGTGTGTGTGTGTGTGTGTGTGTTTGTCTTTATGTAACTAAGCTATGAAATGATATCTAATGGGAGAGAGAGAGAGAGAGAGAGAGAGATGGAAAAATGAGGGAGACGGGGGAGCAACAAATAGGAAATGACTATGCAGAGAGGAGGTGCACATATAAAACAGTTAATGATAAGGTGGAAGTGATGGAGGTAATTCCACTGGAAAAAATGAGCAACAACAACAACAACACTTGCAGCAGCAATGGTTAAGGGTAGCGATAAGAAAACCAGGGAGTACTTACTCAGGAGAATTCATATTAAGGCCTAGAGTAGTGAGATCTATTCCGGGAGCTAAAGCAACTAGATTAGGATCATTTTCAGCAGCTCTGATGAATGTCAGAAGCCCAACAATTCCAAACTGATCGGTGACCATTCCAGAGGGGATATTTGACACAGTACCTGAAAGACAGTGAAAAAAGAAAAAAAAAAAAAAAAAAAAAGAAGGGGGGAGAGAAAAGAAAAAAAGGATGCATTATAGAATACTGTTAAAGTACAGCTTCTTAAATACGGGTGGATAAAATTTTTTTTTAAATATCATTATCATCGACAGAGGTGGAGCTAGCAAAAATTAGGGAAGAGAAAAAGAAAAAGAACAGGAGATAAAGAGGTTTGATCTACAGGATCAGTATCTTAAGTATAAGGACCTAGGATGGATACAATATAAAGACAATTTCAGCAGTATTTGAACTCAGAACAAAAGCTTCAAAGCAGTGGTTCTCAACATGACCCTTTGGGGAGGGGGGGGCACAGAAGATTTTGTTGTTAAAAATTATGTCCAATAAGTTGGTCCTACTTCTCCAATACACCAAAAATATTTTAATTTGCATTGATACATTTCCTAATAATAATTAATTATCAAAATATAATTAAAATAGGGTTTTTTAAAACTGAATTGCTATGAGGATCCATTTGGGTAAATTAGGGATTAAAGGGGTCCAAAGGTAAAAAAAAAAGAAAAAAGGGTTGAGAACAACTGCCTTAAACAAAAGGCTTTGGGACTTCAAACTCTCTCTCACACAAAGGAAGGAATGGACTTACCATCATGGTGTGTTTGTATACCGCGGTTAGGTTTAGTACAGGATGTTTTTTCAACCTGGAACTTATTACCATCTTTACTAACAGCTTGCTCATATGTTCCCGATACTGAACTGGTTGGCTAACAGAGACAGCAAGATAACGAACAGTCATTATACGGCTCATTAAAACAGAATTTTACAGGAGGGCAAGGGGAAAGGGTCATATAAGGGCTTCCAACCTTTACAAAGGGATGCTTCAGCTAATTACCTTTACAGCTACTAGTTACATCAACCCTTTACTCAAAGACATTCCAGCCATACCAATCCCATCTTTTACTCAAACATAGCATCTAGAATTACATTAAAATACACTTTGTTTCAGTTAATCTCGAAAATTATGAAGAATTTAGGGAAAATTACACGAGTGTTTGGAACATAAATTTACAGGAAATTTTGATGGAGGGTTTTAATTTAAATCACCTTAAAACAGGAAGTCTGTATCATAGAAGCAGGGATGGTCATGGTCGGATTGGTATCAAAAGGGTTAACTAACCATTTTTTAAAATCAGTAGTGTGTGATGAGATTGGGTTCTCATATCTAGCGTATCAAACAACCACAGTTTCTGCAATCTATGTCCATCAAATTTCACAAAGGTTTCAGCTGACCCAACACTAAATATGAGAGAAGATACTTGCCCAAGACATCAGACAGTGAGATCAAACTGAAAACCCTGTGATTAAGAAATAAATCTCTTCACCACATGGTGAGCAAACATTAACTTTTCATATGCTGACCTATCACCACACTCACAGAATTTCTCAATAATCATTCATATATTCTCTATGTTTTTCGATATCAGAATGGGTTGAATATGTCTGCAATTTCTACATCTCACAGCGAAAGTTTCCATCATAACACAAGACAATTTAGAATTAGTTTCAAGTCCTGCCCCCACTTAAATAGAAGGGTAAGGTTGGGAAGTCCCTATACACCCTACTCCCCTATACACCATCCTGCAAAAGCAAGCAAACAACAGGATACACTTCAAAAAATCAAAATAAAACCAGGTATACTCACAGTTTTTCGTGAAAAATCATTTGTCGTTGACACAGGTGGATCTAACAGAAATTAGGGAAGGGAAAAAGAAAACAGGAGATAATTAGGTTTCATCTACAGGATCAATAATTAAAACATCCAATATAAAACATTCACACACACAGCCGAAGACAGAAGGGATTATAATTTTTGTATGGCTTTTGTTGTTGCTGTTTAGTTCTTTTCCTCCTCTACAACTTATTTTTCAAATTTTAAAAAATTCTACTTCTTTTCAAACATATAACAATGGAGTACCAAATTTGAAAAAGAAAAGCTTAGCTGACAACTCAATAATAAATGAAGAGAAGTGGACCCAACGGAGCCTTGCAGGACACTACTAGTGACCTTCATTGAGCTCCAGTAGAGCCACTGATGACCTGTGGAGTATTGCTAACCAGGAAACAAACCAGTTCAATAGTTTCCCAGACTTCAATTATTATTATAAAGCTTTCTGAACAGAATGTTGTGCTCCGTTGTCAAAGTCAAGCTTTTATGGCATCTCCCGTTTGCAGCTTCCCCTGAGAACATTTTAAACATTGTCAAAGGGATGCGGAAACTGTGTTAGGCAGTCTCTGCCAGATCAAAATCCATATTGGTTGGGATTTAGGAGATTAAAGCCAGGTAGTAAGCGACTGAGGAAGATTAATTAACTGCTTTGGTTGCCATAGTAATGGATGTGGTGATGCTGAAAGGAGAATGTGCTGTACTTAGCAGGTGAGATGAGGGAGAATATTGTTCAGGTGAGCAGAGAGAAAGGTATTGTGATTAGAAGCTGCTGAGATTAGAAGGAAGGGAGAGGCAAATAGGAACAGTTATAGGAAATTTGGTCAAACATTTTTGCCATAAGAAATTTCATTCTAAATGACCATCAGGATCGTTAAATGTTTGACACTAAATAAAGACATTTTATATATATTTTAAAAAATGTTGATATAATATGCTTTATCCAAGGTGAAATTTCTAACAGCGTATTTCCTGGACACATACAGATACATAGTCAAGTTCTAAACTTGAAAAGTTCAAAGCAATCAGAGACAGGGAAGGATAAATGAAAGAAAAAAACGGGACAAAAAGAAAATAAAGTAGAAAGGGAGAAGGAGAAGCAAACAGAGAGAGGTGAAGGGAAAGAAGAAAGATGAGGAAGACATTAAAGGGTACTGAGCAGAATGGGAAGAGGGGTGAGGGAAGGAAGAAAGGTATAAAAAAAGCAAAAAAGGTCAAACATACTCTGAGAGCCAGGTAATGCTGGAAAATCTTCTTGTTGAATTTGGAACTCTGGTGTTTGTTCTTGAACAGGTTTGTTTACCATTCCAACTGAATTAGAGAGAATCAAAAGTCAATTGTTTCACATTTCTTCAGACGATTCTTATCAGACAAAAATGCTCACACACACAAATAGAGAAGGCCCGAGAGAAATTTATGGTTACTAAGTTATCAATGGTTACTAAAACCTCTAGCCCTTATTCAACACAGGTTTAAGGGAGCTACACATACACAGCCAAAGCTGTTACTAGACAATGGCTACGCTGAGGATAAGAGTCAATGATATTGATCTCGGTACTGGGAGACAAATTGGTCCTTTAACATTATGGATTATGCCATCGGTACACACACACACACAAAAACTGTAATCATTTGATCAGCCTATGGCATGAAATGAAATTCATTAACACAAGGCTTTAACAAATGAATTGTAGCCAAGTCCTGAACCACACCTAACTGCAATTCAAATAGCTGCTGTTTGGGAGGTGGGGGTGACTGGAACTAAGCACTTGTCTGTGCAAGAAATAAGTTTTAGCCTCCTTTCAGAAAGAACTTCTTCTTCCCATTATGTGGACATTCACAATGCACACCAACAATCATTATAGGGTATCAGCAAACTTTGGTCACATGCAGGCAATTAATACATGTTTATGATTTTAATATGAGACTAACTGCATTTCATCAAAAGACTTTAGTGTTTAACAGGATTCAGAGGTTTATACAGAGGACTCTTGGAGTTAGTTCAATACATATCTTAACACATATTAAACAAGGTTAACCCAGTCACTTACACACACAAAACAATGAATGGAGTAAGGAATAAAGTTTTATAAACTACAACACTGAATCAAAACTAAGGAGATTAAGAAGATTTCGAGCAGAGCGTATATCAATACAATTTCATATCTTATATATATATATATATATATATATATATATATATATATATATATAAATAGTAATGCAATACGAGAGTATTGCTTTCCAGTAAAGAATAGCCCGTGAGGGAAAATTATACAGAGAAGTAAATATATGGCACAACAAAGTACCGATATTTACTGGAAAATAGCGAACGTAATAAATTTATTATGTATTTATTACGTTCGCTATTTTGCAGTAAATATCGGTACTTCGTTGTGCCATATATTTACTTCTATGTATATATGTATATATATATGTATATATTGGGTCATCCCATAAATACAGATTTTTTTATACTTATTTTTATTTTTCAAAATTAAGATAAACAAAATTAAGATATACCCTCCTTCATTTTCTACAATGCTCTTCCATCTATCTGGTAGACTTACAAGCCCCCTCTCCCAAAATTCACTTGTCTGTGACAACAAAAATACTCCACCTATACTGTTCTGACCATGTCTACAGAATTCTAATTTTTCTGTCCAAATGATTTTGAAGACTGCGGGAGAAATGAGAATGAGATGGGGCAATGTCTGGTGAATATGGTGGGTGGGACATCATTTCCCATTCAAACTGCTCCAGCCTTTGGAATGTTATCCTCGCTGTATGTGGCTGAGCATTATCTTGGTGGAAGAACATCTTTCATCTTGAAACCAAAGATGGTCATTTTTCTTCCAGTGCTGACTTCAGCCACTCAAGCTGCTTGCAGTAGATCTCCTTTCTTATCATTTGGATTGGATTTTTAACAGTTCAAAGTGGACTAAACCTTTCATAGCTCACCAAACAGATAGCGACATCTTACATAGGTGAAGACCTTCGTTAGCCTGGGGTGCCAGTGCTTCTCTTTTTCCTACCCAATGTCTTCAGCAATTGACATTTATAGAGAACCCATTTCTCATCACTACTCACTATTCAGTCCAAAAAAGGTTCATTCATGAGACGTGACAGCAAAGAAGAGCACACATTCACTCTGTGTGTGCGATTAGACTTGCAAAGTTTGTGAGGAACCCATTGACCCTATTTGCTGACTTTTCCAATGGCATGTAGGTGTCAATGAATGGTTGAATGACCAAATCCAAGCTTCTCTGCTAGTTCCTTAACAGTTATGATGAGATTTTGTTCCACCAGGGTTTGCAGGATGTCCTTGTCGAGCTCTACAGATCTTCCAGAATGAGGCTTGTCTTCTAAGCTCTAATTTCCGGCTCAGAATTTCTTGAACCACCATTGACACTGGCGTACGCTTATTGTCCGATCCCTACATACTGCATTAAGAATAACCACAAGGTAAAATTACTACCTGCTTTTATAGCAAGTTGATGCAGGTAGTTTATCCCATATCCCTCTGACTTTTAGTTCATGCAATTGAAAAAACCCACATGTATGAAATAACCCCCTATATATATATATATATATATATATATATATATATATATATATATATATATATATGTTAATCCAAACAAGAAAGCACAAACAAAACACAACAACGTGAGGACGTGGAATAAATATAGTATTATTGGACGCTCAGGAAAGAAGGAGGGTTTAACGTTTTGAGCGGAGCTCTTCGTTGGAAACATAAGAGAAGGAAAGATCCAGAGAAGGGAAGACAGAGGAAAAAAAAAATCACCAACGGTACACAAGCGGTCACAGACATACATGCAATATTTAATATTAATTACTTAAAAATATAGAATATCATGATGAACAAAAAATATAATGTATAAAATAGGTTAAAATTCCAAGAAATAAAAGAATGATATTAACAGTATTAGAATTTAAATTAGTAAATGGATCTAACATTAATTTTCAAAAGAAGTATTCTAATTAAATGATTGTTGGAACTGCCTATGTTCCCTATTTTAAGTGGTGGAATGTTCCATAGACATATGTTATCGACATGTTACCATAAACTCCCTCTTATCCAGTGCTCAAATAACCAGAATCCTCGAGCAAACAGCACGCAGGGAAGAAAAAATATATTGCTGATTACAGTCAAGAGAATGGGGGCTAATTTCTGTCAACTGTCACAAAAAAAAAAACAAAAAAACAATTTTCAAAAATGGACCATTGATTCCCGGACTATTTTTGCAGTGTGCCAACAGTTGGCAGCACAGAGTTGCATGTGCAGTGAGAGCTAGCAGTGACCTTTATGGGGCAGTGTGCTGAGTGTCATTACTGTTTACTTTGCAAGCTGTGAAATTTGTGTTTCTGTTATCACATCTCTGTTGTAGTCTGTGATTTTGTGATGGACAAGAACAAAGAACCAACGTGAAATTTTGTGCTAAGCTTTGGAAGTCTGCTACAGAGACATTGAGCATGCTTCGGCAAGCTTACAACAATGAGGCAATGAGTTGTACATGTTTTGAGTGGCACAGGGGCTTCAAAAGCAGAAGAATGTCCCTGGAAGGCCTGCCACACTCTCAGAAATGTGGCACTGTGCATTGAGAATTCATCCCTCAGGGACAGATCCTCAAGAGTTCTACTGTGATGTTTTGAAACATTTGAGAGAGGACATTTGATGAAAACGACTGGATCTGTGGAGCATGCCATGGAAAAAGCATCCAAGCTGGCATCACATTATAGGCACCCCATGAAAGCAACCAGTACACGCTGTAAAGTGGTTGGCATTAGGAAGGGCATCTAGCGATAGAAAACATGACAAAACAGACAATTGGAGCTTGGTACAGCACTCCAGCCTCCCAGCTACAGTCAAACTCTCCAGCCCAGGCCAGCATGGAAAACAAACGTTAAATTACGATGATACTGGAGTTCAATCCTAGTCGAAGGAGATGTGTATATTTTTAAGTATAGGAACACTAAACGTAACATGGTAAGAGTCAAAATACAGTCAAAACTATAAAAGAAAATGTGACGTCACATATGTTGTGTTGTTATTTACTACTCTAGTAATTAACATCAAATCAGAAACAGAGAAAAGTAGACATCAAACAGATGGCCATGCAAGGCTATAAAATAAGCAACAACATTTACTAAATGGTTTCAAATTTTGGCACAAGGTCAACAATTTTTACGTTAGTCCATGTTCAACTTGTACTTATTTTATCACCCTTGAAAGAATGAAAGGCCTTGACCTCAGCGGAGTTTGAACTCAGCACATAAAGAGCCAAAAGAAATACTGCTTAGCATGTTATCAAACATGATAACAATTTTGCCAGCAATCATAAGGATTGCCTTTAAATACACCAAGTTTTAACAGTTAAACGTTTGTGGCTATTTTTTTTTAATGAAATATAACCCATCTCAAAATTTTAGAAATAATCAAAAATTGGAAGAGTTTAGTAAGTAATTTCTCTATAATTAAACTCTGTTAGAAACACAAAAAAATTCTTGAACATTGGACCTCACGGAGGCAACAACAAATGACCAAGACCTTTGGTAATATGCTGTGCAAGTAATCTGAATGCTCAGGTGTTGAACAGATAACAAATTGTGTGTTGCAGTATATATTGTGCAGTGATGAAAAAGATTTTCTTCTCTACAGCAGAACATGATGCAGGCATGACTATATGGTCAAGAAGTCCACTTCAAAACCACATGGTTTCAGGTTTAATCAGGTTGTGCAACACCTTGGACAAGTGTCTGTTACCGTAACCTTGACCTGACCAACCAATGCCTTGTAAGTGAAATGAAAACTGTATGAAACCCATTTCACGGCTTCACTTGCCACCATCCTTGCGAAATGGTGAGATGAATAAAAATTCCTTTTCTTGAAAAACCAGTCAGGATTAGTGGCAGAAAGGCCATCTGCCACAAAATATTCCAGCACATTGGCCAATAAACATAATGCCAAGATCTGAAACTGTTGTTTTTAGCATACCCCATGACCGGTAAGGTAGAGTTTATAAAAATCAAATTTTCAAAAAAATTTTAATAACATATATAAGTTTATGCTATTAATGGGGAGAAAATATTGAGAAACATCAATACTTGTCAGAGTGAGAAAGAAACAAGGTGGTCATGGGATATGCTAGAAACAACACCAAATCTACCTCGCACCTTTTTATCTGAAAATATTTTTTTTTTCTTTTTTGAACCAAAAAGGCTTCTCCTTTAGCTTTTAAATGCATAATGCCCATAAAATCGATCCAAAGAGGGGAAAATTTGGTGGGGGATGTCCATTTTCCAAAAGAAATTTATTTTTAAAAAGATACTCCAGATCATTTCCAAGAGCACTATGGAAAAAAATTCCTGTCAAAACAGAAATTTCAACCTTATGTGGGCCCCCTATTGCTGACGTCCACTGGCTCCCAAGCCAAAAAGAATTAATAGTTACAAATACAGCTAAAGAGTAATGAATCCAACAGATTCTGCTACAGTGGGAATCAATGTTTCATCCATTCCCACTTTCGCAGACACAAAAGTGTGACGGGGTCAAAACAATTGGCAGACAAAATGAAAACAAAAACAACAAAAATCTCCAAAATTCCAAAACAGCAAGAATTAAACAAACAAACACTGAACTATCAATCACAACTGTTTTGCAGCAAAAGCGTGAGATGGAGGGCAGCAACTGCTACTTGCATTTACTCACCGTATGAGGGATATGATGGAATAAAAGGTTTTTGGAACTGATGGCTGGTTGATGGTGGCAGCGGAGACGGGCGATTGATGATGGAGCAATGAAAAGTAAGTGTTAAAAATAAATGAAGAAATTGATAACTAACATGCCAGCTTACCATAACTCCTGGCCGAGGGAACAGGATTTGATGGAACTGCCCGATTTCCTAAAGTAGGAAATTCAGATAAATCCAAGCTGGGTTGTGAATTTTCTCCAGCTGAAAAGAAACAGAAGTTCAATTTAGGGAACAACTCAGTACGAGACATGATGATTGAATTACAGGGTTTAACCCTTTAGTGTTCGCATTATTCTACCAAAATTAATGCTTCTTCATCCACATTGTTTTGAACTAATCATGCATTATCTTGTAGTTATGAGATTTTGATGAGGTAGCTGTTAATTTTTAAAACGATATTGTAGGGTTGGTGTGAGAGACCGGATCTGACCAGTTTGAACATAAAAGAGGCAGAATACTTTTGGCCGGATATGGCCGGTTTAAATGCTAAAGGGTTAAGCTCAGCAGTTCTCAACCACAGCTCCCAGGGGACACATACGACATTTTATCTGCCTACCTTGCAAAATGGAAATCATCCTGGAATTCATGTGTTGGAATATGTACCAATATGGCCCCATCTGTGACAGGCTCTATTAAAGGTTTTGTATTGCTTGTACAACAGCAAACATGTTATACGTACTCATTGGAGGTACCAGTTTCAAAAACAATACCAGTTGAGTTAAAGCAAGTATTAAACCATGTTGTTCAAATGCTTAATTATATTAAAAGTAGGAACAAATTTGCATTGATATGGATTCCAAACACAAGCGCTTACTTTCACACACAAAAGTCAGGTGGCTCTCAAACGGTAAGGTGCATACATGAACTCCAGAAGGAATTGCATGCATTTTTTAAAGAAGAAAAGCTTGAACGCTTCTTGGAATATCTACAAAGTGAATTTTGGGTGTCTAAGCTGGAATATTTAACAGAGATATTTGCACAACTGAATAGTGACAACACAAGTATGTAAGGCAGAGTTGAAAACGTTCTCACTCTGACAGAAGCTGATTTCATTTAAAAAGAAAGTTGTAATTTGGGAAAATAGAGCTGAAGGTGGTAACTATGAAATGTTTCCCTTAATACGTAAAAGCTGCATAACAGAAATGACTCCTATTGTATTTGAACATCTGACTAATCTGGAAGAAAAAATAAACTTTTATTTTCGCCATTGAACACAGGAGAGTATGATTGGGTTTGAAATCCCTTCATAAAAGTTCCATCCAATATTGGTCTGAAAATGTGTGAAGAAGAGGAATTGGCATCCGGGATGCTTAGTTACCAATTCATACATTTTGGATTGCTATTATAGAAGAATAACCTCCAGTAACAAAACATGCTTTATCTGTTTTGATGCAGTTTTTCACATCGTATTTATGCGAGTTGGGATTTTCAACCCTCAATAACGTCAAATCCAAAAATGAGAGAGAGAGAGAAAGGGGCTCTGTTGCATCAAAGAAGAAATGAGGGTTTGTCTTTCTCAAATACGTCCCAATATTGAAAACGTCTCCAAAAGACATCAAGTGCATCTTTTTCATTGATAACCTTGCTTCATGAATTGAATAAGAAGTAAGTAAATGCAATTTTTCTGTATTTTGAATTATCTGTAAACTGCCAAATCGTTTATGCTATGCCAATATGTATAAAAACCCCTTTTGAATAAATTTTACAATTTATGTACAAAATGTGCCAAAATACTTAGACTTCTTGTAAGGTGCACCATGAATAGAAAAAGTTTGGGAACCGCTGGTCTAGAACTTCCATTACTATAATTGCAGATACTTAAAGCTGACTATGTTATTCTGATGCATTTAGGGTGAAAATGAGGTCCTTGATTACACCATGTTAGAAGGTATCACAAGTAGCTTCGTTCTTATTTTATTTTCTGAAATAAATGTTTACAGAATTGAAGTTATTCATGTTTGTATTGAATGGCAGATGTGAGAGAGATTTTTTTTCAAAGTGATGCAGAAAGAAATAACCGTAAATTTATGTTGTGTGCAGAGATATTCAAACATAGCTGATATTTACCTCTAGCTTGTGATAACCCAAAAGATCCAGATATACTCGTAATAGGATTGCTGGAGCTGGAGATAATACAAAGACAATAAAGTAAGAAAAGAAAAAGAAAAGTTGTTGAATATGAAATGTTTAAATATTAACCCTTTCGTTACCAACATGTCCCAAATCTTTCCACAATATATTATTAATCCACCTGAAATGACCAGTAATTTGAACTGCTTTGAGACAAAAAAATAATACAAATTAACAATCATCTCAAAATATAGTAACGAACAGGTTTTATGTACATTAAATGCTGATTGCTAACTTAATTGCTCATCTTAATGCGTAACAAAAATATAGATATATGTACGTGTGTGTGTATGTGTATATATATAGATATCATTTAACATTTGCTTTCCATGCTGGCATGGGTTGGACGGGAGCTACCAGGGTAGAAGACTGCACCAGGCTTTACTGTTTTGGCAGAGTTTCTACAGCTGGATGCTCTTCCTAACACCAGCCACCCAACAGAGTGGACCAAGGGCTTTCTACATGGCACCAGCACATGTGAGGTCTGTTTTAGCATGGCTTTTTACAGTTGGATGCCATTCCAAATGCCAACCACTTTACAGTGTGGGCCGGATGCTACAGTATATCCAATATATATCAATTTCAATTTAGCTAAAATGCTAATAAACATTAAAAAAATATGCTTGGTTCAATATATGTACAGGTGTAGCTGCATGATAAGAAGTTTGCTCCTCAACCACCTGGTTTGGGGTTCAGTCCTACTGTGTGGCACGTCGGGCAAGTATGTTCTACAATACCCCTGGTCGACCAATTCCTAGTGAGTGGATTTGGTAAGCAGCAAAACTGAAAGCAGCCCATTATGTGTGTGTGTGTGTGTGTGTGTGTGTAGCTGTCTCCTTGTTGCAATGTTGAAATGATAGTTGCAGGTGAGTGTCACCATCATGCAAGCATCTATCATTTCCAATCTTCTGTGAACATATACCTTAGCCATGGAGATATGTAACCTTGCTTAGAAACAGGTGTGAGTTGGCAATAAAATATCTATTTTAACAAATTCAGTTTGACCCATGCAATCATAAAAGGTGGACATTAAAACAACAATAATGATGATGACAATGGCACTTACTTCCCAAGAGCAGAAGATATGGATGACCGCTTCTGTAAACCCGTTATTGATTGGTTGCTTTGTGTTTGCCCAAGAAGGTTCCGATGACCAATACTTGAAATTAAGCTCCTGAAAAACAGGGATGTTTTTAGAAGAGAAAAGTTGCATGAGACTTAAAAAGGGTGGGAACTGAGATAAAGACTACTTAACCCCTTAGAAATGATCCCTCCCAAGGTTACCTTTCATTTATCAAACACACCTTCCCCTGCTGTTAATCCTTTAGCATTCAGATTCCTCTGCCAAATGCAATGATTATTTGTTCACATTGTTTTCAATTAATCATGGATTATCTTGGAGCCTTGAGATTTCGATGTTGATTATTTTTGGAATGACAATGCAGAGTAGGTGTAAGAGGCCAGATCTGGCTAGTTGAACCCCTGAGCATTCAGATTTCTGTCAAATGTAATGCTTATTCCCATTGTTTTCAATTAATCATGCTGTATCTTGTAGCTTTGAGATTTCGATGACGCAATCTGTTATTTTTATATCATCTCATATAATGTGAAGACAAGGAGACACAAACATGGGTTCACACCTTTCTGTCTACAGCAAGAAAGTTTCACCGCGACAAAACGCAGTGAATGGCTTTCATACAGGTTCAAATACGCTTCAAGAGTATTTGAACTAGTTACAAGTTTTCCTGTATATATAATGCTTTTTATTAACTTATTTCAGAGCAGAATTGAAATGGAAGAAGACAGAAAAGCTACACTTAAAAGATGCTATAAAACAGACAGTATCCACTCTATAGGAGTTGAATAACAACCTTGATGATAATGAGCATAGAAAGTAAGAGACCTGGATGTTAAAGTAACAGTAAATAATAAAATGTAGTGGCGAGCTGGCAGAAACGTTAGCACGCCGGGCGAAATGCTTAGCAGTATTTCATCTGCGTTACGTTATGAGTTCAAATTCCGCCGAGGTCGACTTTGCCTTTCATCCTTTCGGGGTCAATAAATTAAGTACCAGTTACACACTGGGGTCGATGTAATCGACTTAATACCTATGTCTGTCCTTGTTTGTCCCCTCTGTGTTTAGCCCCTTGTGGGTAATAAAGAAATAAGTAAATAATAAAAGGTGAAATGGCAATAAATTTTACCTGCTTGGGGACGCTTGCGTCAATGGTGGTAGACCTAAAGAAAAGTTTGGGTTTATATTTGTTGGTGTAACATGACCCTGATTAGTGCGTGGAAACTGTGAGCCACCTAGACTTCGAGGAGGCATCTGTGAACTGTTGAGATCTAAAAATACAGAAATTAAGTCTGCAATTATAATTCTATAACATCTCGTTTATCTAAATGAACAAGAAAGTTAGCTATTGTTCTTTTCTATTTTATTTAAAGATTTAAGAAAAAAAATTTAATTTCATTAAACACATGTACACACACACACAATCATTTTAGTGTCTACTTTTCTATGCTGTATGGGTGAAAGCGAGTCAGAGCAGATTTTCTACAGCTGGATGCCCTTCCTGAAGCCAACCCTCACCAGTCTCCAAAGTGATATTTTCCTCTGGTCAGACATGTTTTTTTCATTCACATTGTTTTCAATTAACCATGTATTAAATTTTGATGATGTGATTGAATATTTTTAGAATGGCATTGAAGGGTACGTGTAATAGGCTGGATCTGGCTGGTTAGAACAGTAGCATATTTAGGCCAAATATAGCCAGTTTAAATGCTAAAGGGTTAAGCATACACGAGTCCAGCATCATAGCCACTACACAAGTTTGTTTCTCCCACACAAAGTAAATAAAACAGGTCATGTCATGTCCATGCTTCATTTGTGTCTATCTGACGACCAGCTAAGTCAACAGCAGCAAGGCATTTGGCCATAAAACACTGCTTGAGAAAAATTATCCAGTACTTCCAAATGAGTCGTAGCAAGAGCTGAAAAAGGGAAGACCTTTCTACTTAATATCCTGGTGAGAGCATTAACAATGAACTGAACAACATGTTCAAAAAGCCATTGTGTTACACCAGAGAAAGTGCCTATGCAGTCAACAGATCTACAAGAAAAAGCAACCAAATCTCCTTCAAATCACACTAGTTTTATATAAAGATACATTCAACAATGGCCATAGTGAAAATGCCTTTGATTGCATTTCTGCTCAATTGAGTCTGATCTGGGCCAAGGTAACAATGAAACTTTGTCTTGGGTAATCTAACATTAACTGGTACATGACCTGAGTCACGGTTGAATGACAATGGATAGGGTTACATGTGAGCTAATAAACAACAATAAAACAGGCTAGAAAAAAAAAAGTTCTTTTTACAAACCAGGCCATCCATTTTGTGACATCCAGTCTGTATTAGGGTTTGACAAGGGCATCGTGTTCGTATATTTCACTGGCGGGAAGGAAAGAAAATACATAATATAATAAAGACACTGAATTACCCATATTTATACTTTACACTACAAAAAAAAAAAAAAAAAAAAGGAAATGAGAAATAAGGAAAGCTTCTAACAATGGACAAAGTTTTTCAGAAATAGTCATGTCAAATCATCAGCAACAAAACAGCTCGACCAAACTGTGTCACCACTAGTTTTTATCTACCAAATTCATTGACAAACTATTGGTCAGCCCATGATACTTCACTACTGATGGTGCAGTACAGTGGGACTGAACCCTAAACCACATGGTTACAAAGTTAACTTTTTAACCACACAGCCATGACTGTAACTTTATATGTTAGTACTAAATGCTGGAGTTGATCAATTGAAACCTCATTTATCCATCATACTATAAGATCATCATCATCATCCTTCAATGTCCATCTTCCATTCTAGCATGGGTTGGCACCAGGTTCCATTGCCTGGTTTGGCATGGTTTCTATGGCTGGATGCCCTTCGTAACACCAATCACTTTTCACAATGTACTGTGTGCTTTTTACGTGGCACCAAAACCAGTGCTTTTTAAATATGGAACTATTTTTAAAAGGTAGGTTAGATTCAAAGGTTTAAATATTATTTAATTTTTTAAAATATATTTTTACTTTAGAAAATATCAATTAACAAATATTATAATTGTATTTGTATATGTTGCTGTCTCATTGGCCTTGTGGATAAAGGTGTTTGCAGACAACGACGCACATAAAAGTGGAGAGTTCAATCTCTGCTACATGTAGCAAAGGTGTCTTATATACAGTATATATATAAACCATATCTCATGGTATAAAACACACGTGGAAAGATTAAATGCATCCTCAATTTCAGCAGGTGAAAACGGTTTTAATACATTGAAGCATATAACATAGACCAAGCTTCACACACAGGACCTGGGGTGAATTTTTTGAGGGGGAAAAAAGTGTCTTACATACCATCAAATTTGGTTAAAAGCTGTGGTTTTACAGATGAAACTTCAGATTCCTCACATCCTACAACACACAAACTTTACTAAATCAGAACAAGACAACAAGCCAATGAGGGAGCTTCTAAGTCAGTCAGGGGCAAACTACAGCTTCTGGGACTTTCTGAATGGCACAGTCCACACTGTGAAGTGGTTGGCATTTGGAAGGGCATCCAGCTGTAAAAATCATGCCAAAACTGACCTTGCCTGTGCTGGTGCCATGTAAAAAGCACTCAGTCCACTTTGCTCGGTGGTTGGTGGTCAGAAGGGCACCCAGCCATAAAAACCATCCCAAAACAGACAGTGAAGCCTGGTGCAGCCTTCTACCTAGCCAACTCTTGTGAAACCGTCCAACCCATGCCTGCATGGAAGGTGGATGTTAAACGATGATGATGATGATGATGGTCCACCTCATGATAACGAATTCTATATGACCCCATTACTTAAAAAAAAAAAAAAAGTCTAGACTAAGAGGTCACTTAAACTGCTGACAATAGCAGCCGAAATGCCCCCCGAATCACAGGCTAATGGCTCAGAAAAGAACTCTGGGAATAATATTAATTGCTTGTAAGGACACCGCGTTTCATTATGCAACCATAATCATAATATACTACCGAGCACATAAAAGGCTTGTAAGTCAATACTGCGCCCCACCTGTGTTAACAGTGCTACACAATCACGGTTTTCCATGGAAATTCAAGCCAACCCTGATGTCTCTATCTTCGATTGCAATGTTTACATTTCTAATTTCTGCAGACAATCTGTAGAGAAAACTTTAATCAGAGAATAATGTCTCAACAAAACAGACCAGATGGTCATGGCTGGAAGCCTTTGATCATAGATCCACTCAGTCAGGACTAACCTAAGACTAATCAACAATAACACTAAGAGAATCAATAATAAACTATTATAAGACCACTTACTCTGGTTATAAAAGTGACTTGTTAATGTAGATAACTGTGATGGGGATTGTGATGTCAAAACCTGTCGGGAAGAGAAATGAAATACATTTAAAACTTCAATTCTAAATCAACACAGCAAGAAGTACCTAAACTATTATTATTATTAAATTCATTGCATTGCTTTCCTAACAAAAGGCTTTTTAAAGAAAGATTTTTTTTACAGCCATGTGGTTGTAAAATGAATTTCATTTTAAAAACTATTTAAATGTTCAGAAGAAATCTTACCTCTTTGTCAGGTCTAAAAATTTGGGGCATATAAAAACTAGGTTCATCCTCCTCTTCAAAAAAAGTCTGGAAGAAAAAAAAAAATTTCAATTAATAAAAAGAATGGCAATTATTTTTTTTTATTTGCCACAAGGGCAATTAATGAGAATATTATGAGGACAAATTACAAAAAAGGGGGAAAAAAAGGATGAAGAAAATGGTGGTTCTATAGAAATGAGGAGAAAAGAATATAGCTTTTTTTCTCTGTGTGTGTGTATCCACCCTGACACATCTCCACCATCCTTGATACCTTTCCAGCTGGGATACCCCTATGTATCTCTTCTATGTCAAGACACCTGTCTCTGCCAATAACATTTATGCAGGTAAGTGATCTTTGTCTCCAAAATATAACCTCTAACACAGGTGTTCAGCACAATAACAGCAACCAACAAACGTTAATTCTGTATTGAACGATTATCCTAGAAATGAGTGGAATCTATCCCCCAAAATCTCCTCTTTCGTCTTATGCTCAAACCAAGTGTTTTCAGTCCTTATGAGTAACCTAGTCTATACATTCATCATCATCACTCATTTTTACATCTGCTTTTCTTTGCTGGCATGGGTTGGATGCATCATCACAGTCTGAGCCACAATTTATTTGATGTTATCATCTGCTTAAATAGGTTAGGAGACCACTTCTCTCATACATTTAAAGTCTGGTATAATTTCTACTATTAGGAGTCTTTTCTAACACCAACCACCTTACAGTGTACACTGGGTACATTTTATAGGGACACCAACACTAAAGAGGTTGTCAGGTCCAACTGTATGTTGTTTCCCTTCTTTCACTGACCACTTTACAGAGTGTACAAAGAGAATTTTTTCATCATGGGGCAGCATGTATCCAGGAAGGCAAAAGGGGTTATTCATCACTGCCCTATTACGTTTATGTGACCAATAAAGTGAATATAAGAGAAAACAACTACAGAAGATGAACTCAGATGAAGAACGAAGCAAGAGTATAAAAGAGAAAATGAGATGGAGGTGGAAATGTGGAAGGGGTAGGATGGTGGTTCTCAACAGGGGTCCATAGAAGATTTGGGGGAGTCCACATAACAAAATACTAAACTGGGGATCTACAATAATATTTTAAGGGCCTTTGAAAAAAATTTGCTTTAGATATGTGTAGTGGTATGTATTGCAAGAAACAGCAGGGTTCCTTTAATATTTTACAGAGTTCAACCAGCACAAGTTAATGTGAGAAAGACAAAATAGGAATTTTGACAGAAGTTTCCATAAAACTAGTTTGTAAATCTTGAATGGCAATAGGGGTCCACCAGGGTAAAAGAATCTAAGGAGTGCATAAATAAAAAATGGTTGAAAATCCCTGGAGTAGGAGAAAATAGAGAGAGAATATTGGGAGTAATGGAAGGGAGAGTGGAGGTAGAATGTAATGAGAGAAATATAGGGTCCATATAGGCAAAAGGCCCAGATGTCGAAATATATATTAGTGACAGAAGCAGTATTAATACGGAGATGTAATGCTTATCCCCACTTAAATATGGATGTTCTTAGAATAAACTTTATTTTGGTAGTTACCAGGAGAGAAATTCTCATACCAGCCTTTTGGCACAAAATGCACTCTTCAACCTCCATCACTGTTTTCAGGCTTGCAGGTGTGTATCACCAATTAACACATTGGGTTGTCAGATAAATTTGTTTCTTTCTTTCCAACGTTAGTTGAATTCACACAAAAGATATTTTAATCATAATATTTTATAGGGTTTTTTTTTTTATAATTTTGTAGCTATATTCTTCCTCGACAACTTTTGTTTGTTGTTTTTGAAATTTGAATGAATGAATACCTCTTCACAGACACATGAAAAATGGAGATTAAAATAAATGTGTGTGTGTGGGGGGGTTGACAATCCAGTGTGTGTGTGTGTGTTTGCAGAGTAAAATGTAGTGTGGTTTATAAATAAATAAATACATATCCAGATTGATATCCATATAGAAGCAAATGAATCCTGATGAGCTGTAAGGATGGATGAAACTAGTTGGTTCTATTCTACAGGGTTTGTCATGGTTGAAATACAGTTAATCAACCTAAAAATGACACGACATCCATTACGTGAAACTGCAACATTAATAACTTTCTCAAAAGATGGTTCCAAGAACAGAGGTGAAATATGAATGAAGAAAGCAAGCCCTGGTTACCTTTCTGGCTTTAGGTGGTTGTTGCTGCTGCTGTTGTTGTTGCTGCTGCTGCTGCGATGGTGGTGGCGGCTGCTGCTGTGGTTGCTGCTGCTGTAGTCCAATCATGTTTGGAGTTGTGTTGCTACCAGCAGATAAGTCACCTGTTTCTCCTTTTCTTTCTAAAGGATATCTGAAAGAAACAGCGTTTAAGGCAGCCACATTTACAATTGGTTTTAGATTTGCTTTCTTTTACCATTGGTTTCATGGCAGCCTTAATTCACAAATAAACAAATTAAATATCCCCCAATGCCGTGTTGAGCACTCATTTCATCGTTCTACATTTACATATATTACACACACAAAAGACATACCCTCTTCTTTTACTCGTTTCAGTCACCTTCAAGGGATTTTTTTTAGTCACACAAATCAAGCTTAGGACCTATTTTTTAAGCTTACCACTTATTCTATTGGTCTTTTTTTGCCAAACTGCTAAGTTACAATGATATAAACATAACACCAGTTGTCAAATGGTGAGGGGAGGGGGCAAACAGTCACACACACACACACACACACACACACATATATGTATATATATATATACACATGACTGGCTTGAACGGAACCAAACGGTCAACGCGGAACTATGTTCAACAGATGGAGCGACTCAGCACAGCTATTCAAGAGAGAAAACCTAATCGTCAGCATGGAGGTCTTCTGCTGCATGACAATGCCCGCCCTCATATCGCCAATATGACCAAGAAAGCCATTCAAACGCATGGCTGGGAAGTGCTGCCACACCTGCCGTACTCTCCTGATTTGGCACCAACAGATTTCCACCTCTTTCGATCTCTTTCAAATGCTATGCACAGAGTTTGTTCAATACTGATGCAGAACTGAGAGCTTGGTTGGATCAAATTTTCAAGTCGAAATCTGGTGATTTCTACCAACGAAGTATTGAAAAATCTTGTTGAACGTTGGGAAGAAGTTGTAAACAACAAGGGTGAATACATTATTAATTAATTAGTTATTTTTTTTTTATTAAACCTTTGAAAAAATTTTAATTTAAAAAAACAGCAGGAACTTAGTTGTCAACCGAATATTATAAAGAGATGCTCTCTCTCCCTCTCACAAAAATGACATTATACTTACTGAGCATTCCAGGAAAAGTGGTCAGCTCCAAATCTTCTGTAGATAGAAGAAAAAAAATATTTAGTAAACAGTTCGAAGTAAAAATATACAAAAAGTCACTGAATAAGTACATTTTTTTAATAAACTTTTGAACTCTTCTTTAGAGATAAAAGTGTTTTCTTCTGATATTTATATCTACTCACTAACCCTTGAACAGCAGCAAGAATTGTATGAATGTGTGTCAAATGGGGAAAACACAAAAATATATTTATTTTATCTTAATGGCGATTTTTATACTTATTTTTGATTTATGAGGCAAAAACTATGAAAATGATATTTTAAATGTTGGGTTCTAAAAGTAAAGACAAAAGGGGCAATAAAAGAAATTTTAGATTTGCAAATTTAATATTTTATTTTTTAATGAAAATAAGGCAGTGAACTGGCAGGAATTGTTATCAAACCAGGCAAAATGCTCTGAGGCATTTCATTTGTCTTAAGTTTAAATTCTGCCGAGGTCAACATTGCCTTACGTCCTTTTGGGGTTGATAAAAGTACAAGCTGAGCACCGGAGAAGTAGGGGGTCAATATATATTTCTTTACTGCCCACAAGGGGCTAAACAAGGACAGACAAAGGGAGTAAGTCAATTACATCGACCCCAGTGCGAAACTGGTACTTTATTGACCCCGAAATGATGAAAGGTAAAGTCGACCTCGGCGGAATTTGAACTCAGAACGTAACGACAGACGAAATACCGCTAAGCATTTCGCCTGGTGTGCTAACGTTTCTGCAAGGGGGTCAATATAATCAACTGACCCTCAAACCCAAAATTGCTGGCCTTGTACCAGCAATTTTTATATTAAAATGCTGGAGAAAAATCTGTGTATGTTTCCCCGTCCAGAGCTATTTGAAGCATCCCTTTCTTCTGTACTTTCTAAAGCACCATCATCATCATCATCATCTACCTTATCTGATGACAAAAACCTCATCATTGTCACTTGGTTTCTTCCATTCATAAGGACCACTTTACAGTTAGGCACGAAATAGATGCTAAGCTATCTACCTGATTAGTGGCCACATCCATGTAAAAAATTTTGGAACATCAATTGAAGATGTCTGCTGTTTAAGGGTTAACCCTTTCAATACCAACCCAGCTGAAACCACCTCTGGCTCTGTAGTACAAATGTCTTGTTTTCCTAAGCTTTGAATTAAAATCTTCCACCAAACCATGGTCACAATTTATGTTCTTAACACTAGTTTAATGATAACGAAGTTATTTTACTAAAGTCTTTGTTTTATTTAAATAAATACGGTAACGAAAGGGTTGATATTACTTTTTCAACTCTGAAGATGAAGTTAATATTCATAAAAGAAAATCTCATTGACCAGAAGTTATGTTGGATGATTATAAAAGAACCTTCTGCTTTCCATTTAATGATTGGCAAGTCTTAATATAGCACCAAAAATATTTCCTCTACAACAGCCATCTTTAAAAGTAATCATGCCAAAGATTCTTCTCCCTCAGTTCTGTGAAAACCTGTCTGACCATGAAACAGGTGAGGGTTAATGACAGGAAGGCATTCGGCCATAGAAAATCAATCTCAACAGATTCAAACTTGTGGTAAAGTGGATGTTAAAACAATGACAATGGTGATGACTGCTTATCCACAAAATTTCAGGCCCTGTGCTGACATGAAAACAATTTATGAAGCAAACGTTAATCCAGTCTATAAAGGTTTAATGCTTGTTAAAAATTATTATTATTACATGTGAAAATCAAAATATTTTAGATTTGCCAAGAGTGTATTTTAGACTTTGCTTAGTCAAAATCATAAACAATATCAGCTGTTAGTAAATATTTGTAATAATTCACTAAATATTTGTTTGTTATTCAGCACCAGGTAATAACTCACATTTGGCTTTCATTTGGTTCTTACTTTTGAATAGCAGTTGACCAAAAACAAGGCTACTATGAAAGGTACTAATGCAAAACGGACATCAAAATAGATTTGTGTTAACTCCTCATGAACACAAGATTACACTAAGTCAAATCTTTAGCCTTCAGATTATTCTGTCAAATGTTTACTTTCCAACCACAAGCGTGCCAGGTTCAGTCCCACTATGTGGCATCTTAGGCATTCTTCTACTATGGCCTCAGGTTGGCCAAATCCTTGCAATTGGATTTGGTGGACAGAAAATGAAAGAAGAACACGTGCCATGCAGCGAGGCTGAACCGAAGACCAAATGGTCAGGGAAGCAAGCTCCTTAAACAGTAGGGCTCATGGGGTCGGAGCGTAACCCATCTCTCTGCTTCATTTCATGTTTGTATTTTGTCCTTGTATCTCATTCGATTTCATTATATTTTGTAAAATTTTAAAAGTCATATAATCATTGTGTGTCTGACCCCAATCAGGCTGTATTGTCCCCCCTCTATGTTTGGGCCCTTGTGGCTAATAAAGAAACAGGAAGCAAGCTTCTTAAACACGCACCCACGCCAGCTTCGTTGCTCTTCCTCCAGATCCATCTACACGACACCAGCATCGGAAAACAAATGTTGCAATGATTATTATTAGAAGGATGATTAAGACTACAGAGAATGGAGAAGGGAACAAATGCAAACAAATGTAAAAAGGGAAGAAAAAAATCGATAACCGGAAAGATAGTTTGTGATAATGCTACTTAGCTCCCGGCCAACCTTGTCTGAGCAGCTCTATAATCAGAGGCGTTCCAGTCATGACCACCTCATCAATTATGTATCTAGGACTGTTTTGCCCGACATATTACTTCTAGTCACTCAACGGTAAGGTTGGCTCCCTCGTTTCTGAGCCAGATGCTTAAATTGGTTTTACGACTATATTCTATATATATATATATATATATATATATATGCATGAACACACACACACACACACACTCACCGTCCATGTTAATTACACGCAAACCTCGTAATCAATCGTCTAATTAATCAATGTATAGACCACAAAACGCGAACTCATAACAATGTACAGTGCCCCCCTCCGCGCCCCGCAAGCCCCCACAAAGCCATTATATTTCAGACTGGACACATAAACAATCAATCCCACGATCTTGTCGGGTTTTATTTCTATGAACGAGCGCAGAGAAGCAATGAAAAGACAAACGTTGTTTATTTTATTGCTTCTGTGTGAAGTGAATTCAGAGCAACGAGGAGACATCGTGAACCGTTCTCGGCTCTCACTCGTCCGCTCACCACATCGACCACGAGCCGCCATAAGAGCCTCGCTACGTGGACGACTGATCTGCTAGAAATAGTAACCAAATTTCCCTAAAATCACACTCAGCCGAACTTAAACAAAAAACAAAAGAAACAACCTTATTTATTCGTGATTAAGTCACACCCTTAATTCAGTTTTAAGTCTGAGCACAAAATTTTCCCACCTTCATAGTTGTGGATATTTGCACCCTAGTTTTTTTGCTTTGTTTTCACTATAAAACAGTAGGACTTACCAGTAAATACGGCACATTGGATAATTTAGACAAGGAAGACCACATTGGATTCATTCTTATATAAATAAAAACTGGACTGCCACAGCTAGAACACCTTCGATCATAAAGCTGACCTGGGGCTAAACAACTCGAGTAAATACCATTTCCTACATAAACTTGAAACCGGAAATTCTCCAAAGATTTTCCTTTCACTGTTCTTGCTAAAAGAAAAACATGAGCTGCCAGCACCGAGTGAAACCAACGACATTAAAGAGAGTCTTGGCTGGAACTTTCGTCTTAACTCTTAATTTAGGAACAAGGCCACACTCGTTGCAAATGAGACAGTGGTCTTTCTCCCAGAGCAAGAGACGGGGGGGGGGTGCAGTTGTAATTAACACTGCACAAGACAAAAGCATTGATTTATAAAAAACTTGTTGAACATTTTAAAATAGAAATAAAAGTACGTTTTTTTTATTTCTTTTGTACGTGTGTTCTTGATAGAAGCAGGTGTGGAAAAGATTAAATATTTCTGAAATTTTAGAGAATAACTATTTAAAATGGGGGGGGGGGACGTGACGTTTAGAACTGAAGAAAGTGAAAATGTCAGAGTGACTAAAAAATAAGAAACAAAATGAAGTCTCCTAATTGCGAAGGAAAGAAACGGGGGGGGGGGGTGATAGTCATGGAAGAAATATTTCACCTGGACAAAATTATACACACTCACACACACACACATACATACATGCAGATATAAGACACATGGTTTTAATCTCAAGTGAAATAATAGGCTCACAATTAGCCGGGCATTGGCAAGTTTCACGAGTCTGGTTCGATTCCCGTCTGCATTCCGTTTCGCTTCGGGTTGCTGAGGTTCTCGCAAAAGGCGTGAATATCACACGAGCTGATATTTATTTCCCTTCCCCCGAGCAAATTCCTGCAAAGTCTCGTGTTTAACTTTACTATTACTGTTATTAAAAAATCAATAACAATAATATTAATCGAAAGCTACAATGATAATTTAGTTTCGGATAACTGTGATAATTTGCAATGGCTCTAAGGAAGATAGAAAGAAAAAGACCCCAGCACCGGTTCAATAGATTAAATTCACCATCAGCACCAACACTATCATTAAACTTACACCAGATTATTTCTATTTACCGATTAAAAGCACACAACTGAGATGCGAGCGGAATCGTGTGTGTGTGTGTGTGTATAATATATATACGTATACATAAAGGAACAGTAAATATGTTGGTTGTGTTAGCAGGAAAGTGAACATTCTCCAACTACAGAAAAAGAGAGAGAAGAGAGACAGGGGGGGGGTGGAGCGAAACGAGATTGGGGGGCAGACACAGAAAAGAAACACCAGCACAACACATAGACCAAAAGGGAAACGAGGGACAGGCACACAAAATATATATATATATATATATATATACAGGGGAAAAGAAAAAAAACAATTTAACAAGCACTCAAATTGCAAGGAACAAAACCGACAAAGAGAGCAACACAAAACGAAATAAACATTCAATTTAATATATGTTCGCGATTCGCCAACATTTACAAAACACAGATAATAAATTTATATATATATATATACACATACACACGCATATATATATATATATATAATTCTATTATATCCAAAGCATTTTTTAACCCAATATATGTACATTATTATAGCTTTACTTGCTTCAAGATCCACCATCCTCCCACAAAAAGATGTGTGTAAGAAGAAAAAGCGATATACATACGAAATAAGGTGGAAAAAAATAAAAAGCCCCCAGAAAACATACAGATTATGTGTTTGTCCATAAATATAAATATAATGTCAGAATGTATATAATTACACATTGATGCGTGCGTGTGGAGTATGTGAAGAAGTATAAAAGCCAAAAAAAAGCAAACAGAAAAAAGCAGGAAGGCATGTGCCCCCCCCCCCTTTCTGGAGCATGTTTTAAATACCTGGAATCATCGAGGAAGGTGCTTTGTGTTTAAAGTATCTCACAAATAAAGTGTCGCTTGTTGCGGGTGGAAGGGTGGAAAGTTGGGGCGGAATGGCTCTGGTCTGAGAACGAAGATTGTTGAAGTGGAAAGAGAGAGAAATTCGAGTCTTCAACTGTTTTGGGGGAAAATCAAGAAGAAACGAAGACAATACCTCCTCACTCACACGCAAAGATATATACACACACACACATATATATACATACATATATATATATGTATATTCAGACATGTATATTGCACACAGAGATGTATGGTTGCATACTACGCGTGTATAATATATATATATATGTATGTATATAAATATATATCTGAGCGAGTGTATAATAAATATTATATAATATATATATTTATAGAAGATTGTCAAGTTGAAATGATTTACGAAGACAACCGGAAGTGTTCTTATAGCTCAAATTTAGACGGAACCGGAAATGGAGAGCATGGAAGAAGGCTTTTAAAAATGGTGGGGGGTCGGAGGAGAATAAAATGAAAACAACTCGATTAGCAGGGGGGGGGTGTCGAGTTTACGCAGAAAAAAAAATTAAAGGGGGTGGAGGGAGTTGTAGCATTTTTTTTTTTAATAAAAAAAAATAATAATATTTGGCTTAATAATAATAATAATAATAACGAATAATTGAATAATTAGCGGAAAATGAAAGTAGAGAGAGAAGAAGAAGAAGAAGAAGAAGGAGGTGGTGGTGGAGTGTCATGAATGATGGGTAATAATGGATGGGTCAGAAATTACGGATGAAGAGCGAGTCGGAATGGCAAGTCTATTTTTATTGTCTTGTGGAGTCAGATGATGAAATCTCGTATCGATTTCGACAAATGAGAGTTCCAGTTGTTCCGTGAATAAAACTACCTTATTCTTTGTATGAGTGGTTGAGTACACCACGGAAACTTATAGCCACAAATGTTAATCTTCGGAGAGACTCAACGTCACACTGTGTGATAAATAAGACTAGGGTGTCTAGTTACGGTTGAGGTTTATAACAAACGGGTTTCCGCGTTGTTTTCGTCGATCCAGAATATAATAAATAGAAGGGAGAGAGAGTAGGATCGATACCGGAACCAGGCGAGTGGGAAAGGAATTCAGTGCCATGCTCCTACTCACTGGAATTCGATTACGAATAGTAGCATAGCCAGACACACATACACACAGTCAAAAAGACAGGTAGAAAGAAAGAAAGAGATAGATAGATAGATAGATAGATAGACAGACAGACAGACAGACAGACAGATAGATAGATAGATAGATAGATAGATAGATAGATAGAAAGACAGATAGATTAGATAGATAGATAGATAGAGAGATAGATAGACAGACAGACAGACAGACAGATAGATAGATAGATAGATAGATAGAAAGACAGATAGATTAGATAGACAGATAGATAGATAGATAGAAAGACAGATAGACAGACAGAGAGATAGAAAGACAGATAGATAGATGGATAGATAGATAGACAGACAGACAGAGAGATAGATAGACAGACAGAGAGATAGATAGAAAGACAGATAGATAGATTAGACAGAGAGATAGACAGACAGAGAGATAGATAGGTATATAGGGAGATAGATAGATGGACAGAAAGATAGATAGATAGACAGACAAGTAGATAATCAGAGAAGACACACAGACAGATAGAGATTGAGGGGATAGTTATAACCCTGCCTATGTGTGTTTGTACATCTGTGTGTATATATACATATGTATGTCGGAGTCTTTGCCCCCTTCATGTATTTCTCCCTTTCTTGTTCCCTTTCCCCTCACACTTTTCATCCATGCTCACCCTTAAAATGTGGGACAGCTCTGGAACCCTCTCCTGCACACGAAACCTCATCATCCTCCTACTCTGCCCTTCCTTTTAGTCACTAACCCACTCTCTCTTATTCTTTCCTTATCCCCTCCTTCAACAGGGTCCTGTTCCTTTCATTAGACCTCACCCTCCTATAACACCCTGCCTAGAATCATCACACCCTCTCTCTCTTCTAGGAACCAAATTTGGCCCCAAGTCTTGTAAGTTGTAAGACAACCTCATTTGCGCCAATGCCATCAAAGAAAGCCTTATTGTACACTATAAAATGGGTGCTTTAAGGGTTAGTGGAAGCATCCAAGTGCAGAAACCCTGCCAAAGCAGATACTGGAGCAGAATGCAGGCCCACAACTCGTATGGTCCTATTAAACCATTCAACCCATGGAAGACAGATATTAAATAATAATGATCATCATAATCATATTCATTTTAACATACACGTAAATAGCACCAACTGATCGTGGTCGTTGCCAGCCTCCTCTGGCCCCCGTGCCGGTGGCACGTAAAAAGCGCCCACTACACTCAGAGAGTGGTTGGCGTTAGGAAGGGCATCCAGCTGTAGAACCACTGCCAGATCAGACTGGAGCCAGGTACAGCCAGCTGGCTTCCCAGACCCCGGTCGAACCGTCCAACCCATGCTAGCACGGAAAACAAACGTTAAACGATGATGATGATGATGATATATATATATGTGTGTGTACAGAGCACCCAGTGCAGGCGATAAAGTAGTTGGTGTTAGGAAGGGCATCCTGTTGAAGAAAACATACCAAGATGGACAAGTGAGCTTGGTGCAGCCCTCAAGCTTGCCAGCTCCTGTCAAACTGTCCAACCCATGCCAGCATAGAAAATGGATGTTAAATGATGATGATATCTGTATGTATGTATGTGTCTTTGTGTTCGCATTTGTCCCCTACAACCTACCACTTGACAACAGGTGTTTCTCACATACATATATATATACACATACACATATGTATATACAGATAAACATATATAGACTCCCCTGGCACCTGTGCAGGTGGCACATAAAAAGCACCCACTACACTCGCGGAGTGGTTGGCATTAGGAAGGGCATCCAGCTGTAGAAACACTGCCAGATCAGACTGGAGCCTGGTGCAGCCCCTGGCTTCCCAGACCCCGGTCGAACCGTCCAACCCGTGCTAGCACGGAAAACAGACGCTAAACGATGATGATGATATATATATATACATACACACAACATCTTTTACCTTTTACTTGTTTCAGTCATTAGACTGTGGCCATGCTGGGGCACACAACACACACACAATGGTCTTCTTCCAGTTTCTGTCTACCATATCCACTCAAGTGGCTTTGGTCGACCAAGGGCTACAGTGGAAGACACTTGCCCAATGTGCCAGACAGTGGGCCTGAACCCAAGCATCTCAAACACACGGCTCACACCTGCACTTGTCTGTTGAAATTCCCTTCACGGCAAATCTTCCAGAAGCTCTATACTTTCGATATGTTTAACAAAAACTTGAAAAACAGGTAAAGGTTGGAGGAGGAAGCACTTGTGGTCGTAGGACAATACTTCAGCAATGAATCCATATTGTCATGGGAAAAACGGATGTGAAAACTATGGACGAATGTGAGCCAAGAGAAATAGGTTTAACCAGTGGCACAAGCTCAGACAAAGAAGACAGGTAAAGGTCTATTAAATGCCATACAAGATAAACAAATATTTGAGTTATAGAAATTATCTCGTCTGTTCTTTTTTTTTTTTTTTGGCTTTTACTTGTTTCAGCCATTCAACTGTGGCCATACTGGGGCACTACCTTGAAGGGTTTTAGTCAAACAAATCAACCTCAGGACTTATCTTTGTTTTTAAGCCTAGTACTTATTCTGTCGACCTCTTTTGCCGAACTGCTAAGTTACAGAGACATAAACACACCAACACCAGTTGTCAAGCAGTGGTGGGCAACAAACAAAGACACATTACACACATAGATATATACATTATATATTCTGGGCTTCTTTCAGTTTCCATCTACCAAACTCACTCACAAAGCTTTGGTTGGCCTGAGGCCATAGAAGGAGACACTTGCCCAAGGTGCCATGCAGTGGAACTGAACCCAGAACCATGTGGTTGGAAAGCGATCTTCTAACCACACAGTCACACCTGTACCTCTCCTTCAGATCTTGTTAAATCTCTTCCAACCAATTGAGGTCTTTCAAATTTTCACCAAATCATTTTCAAAGAATATAAGTTCTGATGTAATTCTTGCAGGCTAAACACAAAAATCACTTCCATTATTTTCTAGAAACTAATAATAATGGAATTACAGGTATTTAAACCTAGGTTATTTTAGCAAGTCAAATTCCTCCAATATATATATAAATATATATATCAAGAACAATCTTACTTAGAAAGGGATGCGTGTGTTCTGTCATATAATATATTAATAAATAAAACATATGCATATATACATACATATATGTACGTACCTACCTCTACATGTATATATACATGCATATATGAGTACAGGACACCAAAAAAACGTTGAACACAATGAGAAACGAAAACATAGACACAAACCCAAGGAACTGGACATTTTTCTTAAACAACAAAAAAATAGAGTACAGGACAAATAACACAAGGAAAAAACCCCTTCTCCAGTCGTAGAGTAGATGAAACCATGGTGACTGGAGAAGGGTTTTTTTCCTTGTGTTATTTGTCCTGTACTCTATTTTTTTGTTGTTTAAGAAAAATGTCCAGTTCCTTGGGTTTGTGTCTACATATTCCATCGGTGTGTTTTTGCCAAACTGCTAAGTTACAGGGACATAAACACACCAACACCAGTTGCCAAGCGGTCGTGGGGGACAAGCATAGACACACACACACAAAGACGGGTTTCTTTCAGTTTCCATCAACCAAACTCACTCATAAGGCTTTGGTTAATCTGAAGCTATAGTGGAAAACACTTGTTCAAGGTGCCATGCAGTGGGACTGAACCTAGAACCATATGGTTTGGAAAACAAGCTTCTTACTACACAGCCACAAACAAGAGGACAGGTTTAGATATTACGGAGATGTACTTGCATAGCAAGTGATTTGATCTGAGATCGTGTGCTGGAACGAAAACAATTGCAGCGTGGAAGGTGTTTGTAAGCCATTTAAGAAACACACAAAAGCCGTTCAAATCACTCCAACATTTAAGTTTAATTTGTCAAAATATTTTCATCGCTTATAAACACCTTTCATGGCTTATAAACACCTTCCACGCTGCAAAGGTTTAGATATGTTTCTGTGTTAGTGGGTATCATCAGCACAGCGTTTTACCCTGACTCTAGCAGACATAAGACATAAACAAAAGGACAGAGAAGAGTTAATGACTTTTGTGTAATTAAAACAAAAATTAGCAAAGAGAAATAAGTTAGTGACCAGTGGACATGGATTTTGACAACAAAGACAGAAGAGAAACACCATATTTGTTTCTATTTATATCAATTTGTGTATTTAGATTTATAATGTAATATTTTTAAACCCACGTTTAGAAGCAACTTTGGATATAAAAAATGAAAAGACACTTTGCGTAGAACTCAAAGAACAAAGACAGAAACAGGTGCATTAATGCACACATGCACACACACACACACACACCAAAATAGCTTCTTTTCAACATATTAAATTTCAATTCAAACACCTACAGACATTTGAACTATTGACCTGCAGATAATGATGTTTACTCACTCTCCTATAATTTATCATACATTTCTCTATCCTCTTCCTACCACTTTATATACTTCCCTCTCCCCAATCCCAACCTACTCCCTCTTCTTGCTCTCCATCTCTCCTTTCTCTCCACCTCTTCCCTTTCTATTTATTTCTCTCCCCTCTTATTTGTTTATTCCCCCTGTTGTTTTCTTATTCTATTTCATTCCTGGTTCTCTATTCAATCTCTGAACTACTTTCACAACATTATTTCTAACACAGTTACCAATGCTGACCCAACGCTTGTCCCCTGTGTGCTTTTCTCTAACCTGAAACCACAAACCAAACAACCTTATCTCCTTATTTGTCCATCAATCCATTGAATCCAATGTACTTAATGGCCTTTCTTAATTTTCTACACAAATGTATTCTTGCTTGTTAATTACTAAAATAACATCCAGTTTTTTGAGAAATCAATAATAACAACAACAGACACAGGCACGGCTGTGTGGAAAGAAACTCACTTCCCAACCACATCATTCCAGGTTCAGTCCCACTGCGTGGCACCTTGGGCAAGTGTCTTATACTGTAGCCTCAGACTGACCAAAGCCTTGTGAGTGGATTTGGTAGACGGAAACTGAAAGAAGTTTGTCATATGTGTGTGTGTGTGTGTGCGTGCTTGAGCCTTTACCACCACTTTACAGCCAGTGTTGGTGTGTTTATGTTCCAGTAACTTAGCAGTTTGGCAAAAGAGACCAACAAAATAAGTACTAGATTTTTAAACAAATAAGACCTGGGGTTGATTTGCTTGACAAAAAAAACCCTTTAAGGTGGTGCCCCAGCATAGACACAGTCAAATGATTGGAACAGATAACAGATAGAACAATAACAGATAGAAATAGCCATGATGCAATACCAGGCACTGGTTGTCATGGCATCTGATTTTAACTGATTGGAAGTCTTAACATGTATGTTTTATTTAGGTGTAAAAGATTGGCTCCAGCAGATATTCTGCTCAGTACTACAGATTTGTTTGTCAGTTGCTTGACCTTAACCAAATGAACATGACCCTTAGTGGCTGGTGATATGCGCATCTCTAACCATGAGCAAGAATAGTGGGGGAGCATCAATGCCCTGATGCAGTACCAGGCAGTGGCTCTCATGACTTCTGATCTTAACTGATTGGAAATGTTAACATGTACAGGTTTTGTCTTGGCATAGAAGATGGGTTGCAGCAAAAATTTGGCACAATGCTACAGAACTGGTCATTTTTAAGCTGGTCACGGGAGCATAAATTTACATAAAATTTTGAAGGAAGATTTTAATTTAAAACACTTTAAACAGGAAGTTTGTACCATTGAACCAGGGGTGATCTCAAGTAAGTTGGTATGAAAAGGGTTAATTGTTGAGGGTTCTGATTACTCTCAAATGTTATGCTTATTTATTCACATTATTTTGAATTAATCATGTGGGTTTTTTTCTCTTTCAGATAAATGCAGAGATTTAGAGAGTATTTTTTGAAGTTCTGAGGAATGTATGAAGTAAACTTTATGGTTTTCTCTACATATAAAGTATAGAAAATATATCAAGTAAAAAATATATATTAAACAAACGTTGTTTAGTTGAAATGATGAAATGAAAAAATATTGTTTGCTACAAGAAAAAAAAATTGTCATTTTAAAACCAACAAATATCATATTTGTGAAAATGACTATAAATTTTTATGTTAACATTCTTTTTTCAGGTAACACATTCAGGTAACTTATTAGTATTTAATTAAGAACAATACTTTTTTTAAAAAATCATTAATTTTCAGATGTACTGATATTTCCATTTTAAAAACATAGGCATTACAAGAAAGAAAAGCACTTAACATAGAAATATTTAGCTGACCCTCTTGAGGGACACAGTGTTTTGGTATGTGTAGCCAAAAAGACCAAAGTGTTTTTTGTTTTTTTTTTCTGTTGAGATTGAGGTTGATGGGTGTATGTAGAAAACAAAGGATAAAATGCCTAAAACTCTTTCATTAGTCTATAAAAACTATATATATTATATAGTTTTTATATTATATTTACTGGAAGAACATCTCTGATTGGTTATTACACTTCAAAACATTTCATTTCAGCTTGAATCATTTGGGCCAGTCAATCGGCTCAGGTGTCCCAAGAGGATTAAAGACAATATATAATGAAGGTAAATAAAAGAGAAGTAGTAGGGGTAGGTAAGTTGGTTCCTGCTGACTCTCATCACCTGGCAAAAACCCTCCTCCTTCGACCCTACTCCCTATTTCAGTCGAGGGGCTTTGTCTTGCGAGTGACTTAATGGCCTCATTGGTGCCACATAAAAACACATCCATGACACTCTGTAAAGTGGTTGGCATTAGGAAGGTCAGCTAGCCATAGAACCCATGCCAAAGCAGACAGTGGAGCTTGGGGCAATCCTCTGACTTGCCAGTTCCTGCCAAACTGTCCAGCCCATGCCAGAACGGGACAAAGACATTAAAAGATTCCTGTGTTTCAAACAACTGAAATTACCATTCTAAAAAAAAAAAGATGTTTTTCTTCCAAAAATCAATTTTTCCAACAGCCCCTTAAGTCTCCATCATCTTTAAAGCAGTACAAGACCAGCTAGTTCCAAGGAGCAGAAGGCATTATGACATTGAAAGAAAACACAGAGAGAAGGCGAAACATGTTAGGGGTCAGAATCTAGAACACATCTGTGAGTGATTCAATGCAAATCAGTTGAAAGGAGCTTCTCTAGAGTAGTCCAGTGTGTGCATACAGTGCTCCATCATGGGCTTCATTCAGCTTTATCAAGTGTCAGGAATTATTGTGGGCCAAAATATTTTCTGTTCCTGAAGATAAGTGGCAATGCTAGGGATGCAGTTGTGGCTATTTGTGAATGATGTTCTCTTCTTGTCAAGAGAGGTTCCCAGAAAAAACTGCACAGGTGAAAAATGTAATTAAATTAGGTTGTTTTTTTTTTGTTTTTAAAGATAATTTCAGTTTTTTTTGAAACAGAAGAATATCACAAAATGAAGTGAAATTCCACACCCAAAATAAAAAAAAATAGGGTTAGACCAAAATTCTGAAGTGAAGAGCCAAAATATGGAAAATATATATTTTGAACATTGGAATACAAAAACAAAAAAAAATGTTGTTATAAGGAAAAACTATTCCAAAACTCCACTAATGTGTTTTTGCAAAAAAAGAATCTTTTTTATATTTTATTTTTTCAAGTCAAGAGAGAAGGCTGTACCCATCACCCTCTATAAGACCCTCCCCCCAAGGAAGGTGGGAATGTAGAAGATATGAGTGATACAGAATGAGGGGGTGAAAGGAAGATCTGATGAGAAGATTAGGCGAGGACCCCCATTAAGATTCCAAAACCTCATTTTCACCAAGATAGGTGGGTCATCTTGAGCACCACATACTGACAGTCATTCCAATTCTTTGCCATCACTTGTATGAGAGTCAAACTCATGAGATCAGCTTCCACCACTTCCTCCTCATCTTCCTGGGTCTCCTTCTACCACAAGTTTCATTTACATTAACCCTTTTTATATCAACCAGCTTGAAACCACCCCAAGTTTCATGACAAACTTACTGTTTTAAAGACGTATCAATTATAATAATCCATTAAAATTTTATGCTAATTAGTTCCAGACCCCAGCTTAATAATGAGAAAGTTATTTTAAAAATTAACTGAAACAAAGCCAGCATATGTTGACAAAAATCTGATAACATAAGGGTTGACCCTTTAGCATTCAGATTACTCTGCCAAATGCTAAATTTATTTATTCACATTGCCTCGAATTAATCAAGCATTGTCTTGGAGCTTTGAGAAGTCGATGATGCATCACCATCATCATCGTTTAACGTCCGCTTTCCATGCTAGCATGGGTTGGACGAAAAAATGTATGTACATATGCGCAGTGCTAAGCGTCAACCCCTACCTGTTGCCAAGCGAGGTAGTTTTTTCTCTCTCTTTGTCAGAGAGGCACAAGCACCTACACACACATATACACACATGGCAGTAACTTCTGCCTACCAAATTCAATCACAAAGCTTCAGTCGTCCCGGGGCTCTAGCAGAAGACATTTTCCCAAAGTGCCACATGGTGGGACTGAACCCGAAACCATGTAGCTAGGAAGCAAGCTCCCTAACCACACAGCCATGCCCACGCCTATTGTTTATTCTTCAGAATGACAATGTAGCGAATGTACGGGAGGCCAGATTTGGCAAGTTTGAACATAAAACAGAATATCTGGGCCACACATGGCCTGTTCAAATGCTAAGGGGGTTAAACAGGCACTTCTTTATACAGCTGTCTTCATCCATTACACATTAGATGACTATACAAGCGCAGTCTTCTCTTTTGCAAAACTACACCTGAGGCCTCTTATGCTCAATTTTTCCCCAACACGTTTTTACTTTGTCTTGCATGCACACTGACATTCATTGCACATTCATCAGAGTTTGCTAGCTTCATATTCTTTCCAGCCTTCGCATGTCCTCTGCATTCACAGCCCATGTTTCACCAGCATGGAACAATGACGTCTGTACACAAGCATCGTACAATTTGCCCTTGACCCTGAGAGACAGACCACTTGTAACCAACAAAGGCAACAGCTCTCTGAACTTTTCCCAGTTTATTCTTGTTATTTTAATTACACTTTCATAATAACCTTCATCACTGCTAATTAAGTCACCCAGGAACAGAGACTGTCTGCTGCCTCTAGGGATCCTCCTGGGCATTTGAGAAAATCTATTTCTAGTAGGTTCTTAGTTTTATTGCTCTTGCACAACTGCCACTTACTAAGTCTACTTACTCTATTCACCTGTTAAGTGATACCACTGCACCTGTGAGTGTGTGCACATGTGCGTGTCAATATATACATGTATACACATACAAGTATATGCATATATACACATACACACACACACATGTATGTATATATTTATATGCACATATGTGTGTATATCCACGTGAATGGGAAGGTGATTTAGTTAAGCAATTTGTGTCAAGAATGCCACAATCAAGACAGAATTGGAAGTGCATTGTGACCAGCAAGGTATAACAGCATCTGATGGTCTGGTTGATATGGCGATATACATATATACATATATTTATACACTCACACACATATATTTGACTGGAGCCATGCTGGAGCACTGCCTTGAATGTTTTAGTTAAAGTAATCACCCCCAGTACTCATTTTGTTTTTAGGGTAAGGGTGTTTATTCTATCGGGGTCTTTTGCCAAACTGCTAAGTTACAAGAACATAAACACACCAACACTGGTTGTCAAGTGGTGGTGGGACACACACACACACACACAGATATGTATGTATTTGCATGTATATATGCATGGGGACATGGAAATACCTGGGTTGGTGTCCAGGCATGCAGTTGGCCTTGCTGGGAATGGGAGGTGCCTCTGTTGTGGTCACAACATCTCTCTAGGAGAGGGAAACTCTCAGAGAAAACCTGTAACACTGACAATATTCAGTAATGTAGACTGGTTCTTCTTTCTGAGTTCATGTTGTCGATGTTCAGGGAGTGGGATTGGATCTGTGCAAATCCTTTCCCCACTATAAAAAAAAAATCATCATGCACGGGCATCGCTTGGAAACAAAAGAAAAAAAAAAGACCTATCACAAAGATGGCTGGTTGTAGCCTTCGCATGTGTGGGACGTTCGATCAGGTGATGGCCATACTCAAGCAGCCATCAGGTATGTGTGTGTGTGTGTGTACGAATGTCTGTATAAGAAACAAAAATAGACAGGTAGGAAGGACAAAGATAGCCAGACTAACAGACAGACTGGTTGATGTATGTATACTAACACAGTTTTACAAGTACTCAACACACAATTACAACAAATATGTAAATTAGCATCCACTGCACTTCAGCATGTATAAACTCTCTGACCACTCCCTCAGTATAAACCCTCTGACCACTCCCTCAGTATAAACCATCTGACCACTCCCTCAGTATGAACCCCTGACCACTCCCTCACTATAAACCCTCTGACCACTCCCTCAGTATAAACCATTTGACCACTCCCTCAGTATAAACCCTCTGACCACTCCCTCAGTATAAACCCTCTGACCACTCCCTCAATATAAACCCTCTGACCACTCCCTCAGTATGAACCCCTGACCACTCCCTCAGTATAAACCATTTGACCACTCCCTCAGTATAAACCCTCTGACCACTCCCTCAGTATAAACCCTCTGACCACTCCCTCAATATAAACCCTCTGACCACTCCCTCAGTATAAACCATCTGACCACTCCCTCAGTATAAACCCTCTGACCACTCCCTCAGTATGAACCAGCTGACCACTCCCTCAGTATAACCCATCTGACCACTCCCTCATTATAAGCCCTCTGACCACTCCCTCAATATAAAACCATCTGACCACTCCCTCAGCATAAACCCTCTGACCACTCCCTCAGTATAAACCCTCTGACCACTCCCTCATTATAAACCATCTGACCACTCCCTCAATATAAGCCCTCTGACCACTCCCTCAATATAAACCCCTCTGACCACTCCCTCAGTATAAACCCATCTGACCACTCCCTTAGTATGAACTTACTTAAAACTCTAACTGACCTCCAAAGTATTCAAATTAAAACTTGACATTCCAAAAATTACTTCCTAAAAAAAGCAAAATCACTTTTCCTCTTCCTCCCACTCACAATTTTCCTATTCTTTCTTCTACGTGTCTCATTCCTTTAGTTTCACTTTATATATATATATTTCTTTTCTTTTTTCCCTTGTGTTTTTTCTCTGCTTTTCTCTATTCCACTCCCGTTCCATTCATCGTCTTCCTTTTGCCGTAAACATCTTATTTTCCTTCCAATCCTTATTTTCTCCGACATACACAAAGACAGACTTCAAATTAAACCCACCACATGTGAACACCATTATCACCATCAGTCAATGTTCAATTTTCCATTGTGCGTGTGTGTATGTATAGATATATATACACATGTGAAACTACGCTTGACCCTCTGGCCGACAACTGATAAGGAGTTGGCAACCTTCTGCATCTGTGCCTTATTCGTTTATGCATTCATTATGATTTACAACTTATGCCATACGTGTGCACATGCATGCAAGTGTGGCTGTGTGGTAAGGAAGCCTGCTCCCCAACCACAAGGTTCCAGGTTCAGTCCCGTTGCATGAAACCTTGGCCAAGTGTCTTCTACTATAGCTTCAGGCTGACCAAAGCCTTGTGAGTAGATTTGGTAGACGGAAACTAAAAGAAGCCCACTGTATGTATGTACATTATATATCTCTCTATATATAAAGCTGTAGTTGTCTGTGTCTGCCAGGTTTGGTAGCCTTCAACTAACACTATCTCCTCCGAGACCCTGCGGCGCAAGTTGACCAAAATTGAGAGTATGATAGAAGAAGGCTTGCTCTTCATTCCAGAGAAGAAAAAATTCAAATCGGACCATGTTAACACCAAAAATTATTTACATCAAAAAGATGCTTTTTTTCTATGAAAATCCCTATTTTTTACGATTTTTTTGACTGCTGTGTCACCATTTTTCGGTGTATTTCAACCAGAAAAATGTCCACTTAAAGAGAATAACAAGATACATAATGCAAAATTTTTACTTTTCAAAAAATTCGAATTCTAAAGGGTCGAAACAAACTCGAGCAACGCCAGGCGATACTGCTAGTATATATATATATATATATATATATGTGTGTGTGTGTGTGTTATGGTATATTCTGTTAAGAACGTAGTAGGGTCCAATATAAAGCTTGTCCCCCTTCAGATTGCACCCTCTGCTGTCCAGTGGTAGTACTATACATACTCCCAGGTTTGCACTTGAGTTTCTGTCCTGTGAGGAAACACAACTAAGATCTCAAAATGCAGGGAAACAGTTGCATAATTCAATTTTAATTCACTGAATTAAGAGAATTTCTTTTAATGTCTTCCAATCCTTCTCTCTTTCCATTTCCTTATTCACCACTTCCATTCCTCTTCCTCTCCCTTTATAACTGTCCCTTTATCATCCTGGCACCAGTTTCTATCCTCGCACTCTCTTTTTCTCTCTCTCCTAACCACTTCTATTCTTCTCAGTCTTTCACTTTATTCTAAGAACCTTTCCTCATATCCTCATGGCAGAGTTATTTAACCCTTTTGTTACTGTATTTATTTTGAGATGCTCTGTGTTTCTTTCAATTACTTTAAATATAACAAAGAATTTAGTAGAATAACTTCATTATCATTAAGCTTGCGTTAGAAACATAAATTGTGACTAAGGTTTGGTGGAAGATTTTAATTCAGAACTTATGAAAACAAAACATTTGTATTACAGAGCCAGAGCTGGTTTCAGCCGGGTTGGTAACGAAAGGGTTAAAGTCTTACTCCTTTTTCTCTCTCCTTTTTTTTTTCATCTCTTCTTTGTTTACTGCTTTTATGATTCCAATCTCGTTAAGGTGGTCAGCTGGCAGAATCATTAGCATGCTGGACAAAATGCTTAGCAGTATTTCACCTGTCAATTATGTTCAGAGTTCATAATGTCCACTGAGGTCAACTTTGCCTTTCATCTTTTTTGGGGGTTGATAAATTAAGTACCAGTGAAACACTGGGGATCGATGTAACCGACTAGTCCCCTCACACCAAATTTCAGGCCCTCTGCCTTTAGATGAAAGGACTATTTCAATGTCTTTCTCTTTCTCTATTCTTATAATTTTCCCATTACCATTCTAGTATCAGTTTCTTTCATTGCAACTGTCTGTCTTTCTCTCTCTCCCTTTGTCTATTTATCTCTCTCTGTCTGTCTGTCTATCTCTCTCTCTCTCTCTCTCTTAATCTTTATATATAAAAGTGAGGTTGTGTGCTGTCTGTCTCTGATTTAGATTCCTAACTACTCCCACATTTTGCGGTGCAGTTTAACCAAAACCGGGTATCTTATAGTCGTGATTCATATCGAGCCATTCTGGGTATTAGCGCGTGTCTACAATGAGTCTACGATTTAAAAAATAATTTACCATCATTTTTTTCCATTTTAATGCATTTTTTCGCTATTATATAAGGGAAGTAACTCTCTAAAAATGTCTATGATGAGTCAACGATTTAAAAAAAATTTACCATCATTTTTTTCCCATTTTTAATGCATTTTTTGGCTATAACTCTCTAAAAATGCTTATATAGTTATTTCCCTTACAAACCCGAGCAACGCCGGGCGATACTGCTAGTTGTTTCTAAGTAAAGTAATATTTCTCATGACCTGAGATATGGTTTCACAGTAAATCGGAAATGAACAACACTGCTTGTATAACAGGGATGCCCATTTACAATTATCACAGGAAATCAAGGCAACGAAACGGTATCACACACACACACACAATGATGAACTTCCTTCAGTTTCCGTCTACCAAATCCACTCACAAGGCTTTGATTGGCTTGAGGCTATAGTAGAAGACACTTGCCCATGGTGCCACGCAGCAGGACCATGTGGTTGGTAAGCAAACTACTTACCACACAGCCACTGTTTAATGTCCGTTTTCCATGCTGGCATGGGTTGGACTGAGGTCTGGAGAGCCAGTGGCTACACCAGGCTCCAATCTGATCTGGCAATGTTTCTACAGCTGGATGCCCTTCCTAACGCCAACCACTCCGAGAGTGTAGCGGGTGCTTTTTACGTGCCACTGGCATAGGAGCCAGTCAAGCAGGCCTGGCATCGATCATGTCTGGATAGTGCTCTTTACATGCCACTGGCCAGTCAGGGTGCACTGGCATTTATTGCCTTTGAAAATTACTTCACTAATTAATCCAAAAAATTATAATCTCATTAGTAATGACACACCTCATGTATTTATCTATTTAACAGCAAAAAGCAATTACACTGCAACAATCAGAAACTGAAATAAATCCGTCACGATAAAGCTAGATGCAATAGAGTTGCACTTTGTTGGTAATATGAAAGTTATAATACAAGGCCAATGAGTAGCACAATCTTTAGGATGAAGGATTAAATACCTTGTGGTATTTAGGTACAACCATTTATGTCCTGCAATGATATCCCATCAAGATTAACTTTGATTTTATTTCCTTTGGTTTTATCTTTCATTTGCTTCTGTCATTAGACTGCAGCCTTAGTCAAATATTAAATCCATCCCAGTCCTTTTTTTTTTATTCAGCCTAGTACTCATTCAGTTGGTCTTTTTTGCTGAACCGCTAAGTTGCAGGGATGTTAACATGCAGAGGCAGGGGACATACACAGTCACACACAAACGGGCTTCTTTCAGTTTCTGTCACCCAAATCTACTCACAAGACTTTGGACAGCTCAAGACTATAGTATATAATCACTTGCCCAAGGTGCCACACAGTGGAACTGAACCTGGAACCATGTGGTTGGGAAGCAAGCTTCTTATCACACAACCATGCCTACTCCTAGTGAAGTATCAAAGGCAGTTTAACATCAAAATAAGCCCTTTTGCTAAGTTTGTGGCAATGGCATAAATTGATAATAAAACTATATATATATATATATATATGTATATATATATAAGCAAGAAGTTGAGGTTCTAAGAGATAATGGTGTCACTGAGACCCAAAGTTGTCAAATAAGTGCTATAGACAGACCATAGTTAAGTTCCAGATTCGGTAATATTGCGAATAAAGGGTTCAACGTTGGTTCTATGTCAGCGTGTGTGTATAAGAATTTTTTGTGTAATAAGATAAAAAAACAAGGCTGTATAGATATTAGAGCATATATATATATATATATAATATATATATATATATATATAAGCAAGAAGTTGAGGTTCTAAGAGATAATGGTGTCACTGAGACCCAAAGTTGTCAAATAAGTGCTATAGACAGACCATAGTTAAGTTCCAGATTCGGTAATATTGCGAATAAAGGGTTCAACGTTGGTTCTATGTCAGCGTGTGTGTATAAGAATTTTTTGTGTAATAAGATAAAAAAACAAGGCTGTATAGATATTAGAGCATATATATATATATATATATAATCACGTGACCGACCAGACCATCAGATGTTGCTACACATCGCTGGTCACAATGCGTTCGCATTGTTTTAGCCTTCGAACGACGCCACCCCGCTGGCTAAGCGAGCAGGCCAACAGAAGAAAGAGTGGTGAAAGAGTACAGCAGGGATCACCACCCCCTGCCGGAGCCTCGTGGAGCTTTTTTAGGTGTTTTTGCTCAATAAACACACACAACGCCTGGTCTGGGAATCGAAACCACGATCCTCCCACCGCAAGTCCGCTGCCCTAACCACTGGGCCATTGCGCCTCCACATATATATATATGTATGTATGTATGTATGTATGTATATATACACAGACAGACTCATATATACTACGATGGTAAAACAGCAGTCATGTCTACAGAAAATGTGGTTTTGTAGTCTTCGACTGTTTCTGTCCAAGAGTTTTTCAACCTAATATTTAATGCTGTTATTTATAGCTTCCTATTTCTGCTTCAATATCCACCATTCACCCCAAAATTATTTCATGTTCTCTTGGAAGTTTATAAAATTCTTATAATATCAACAATATATACATACATACACACACACAATTGCAGCGTGGAAGGTGTTTATAAGCCATTTAAAAAACACAAAAACCGTTAGATTCACTTCAACATTTAAGTTTAATTTGTGTCAAAGTATTTTAGTCGCTTTGAAACCGCAACCTCTTCACTGACAAAATTAACCGATCCTCCTGCATTTCCTTTTACCCAAAGCCAGAAACTCTCCAGCATCCGCTCGTGTGTATATGCTTCAGTAAGGGCTGTCATACCGTTTGATTGCAAGCAGAAACCCCCCCCCACCTGAGATTCTCCTTTTGTTGATGAGCTTCAACATGCCTCTCACATTTAACAATAAAAAAATCACAAGATGTTTGGGTTAGTTAGTTAGTTAGTTAATTTTTTGGCTCAAAAAGCAAAAAGCAAGGCCATGTAGGGGGACATGGAGTTATGTACAGGGTGGTGTTCATGCAAAGAGTTCAGGCCACTTGTGGTCAAGGGAGACTTTGAACCAAGCGGTCGTCGGCATCTTCACCATCTCGTCCGGCAGCTTATTCCACGGATCTGCAACCCGGTCGGACAAAGCCCCTCTCCTTCGATTGAGATGAAATCGTCGCAGATAGAGCTTTTCGGAATGATCCCGCAGCCGACGCTCTGGAGCAGGAGTGAAGAACAGCTCCTTCGAGAGGTTACACTTTCTGCTTATGATGTTGAGAGCAAGAATGAGATCACCACGGCGTCTGCGTTTTTCTAGAGAATAAAGGTCGAGCGTCTTCAGCCTTTCTTCAGAAGACAAATTCTTGAGACCAAGAACCAAGGAGACCAAGGATGGGTGGCCATCCTGGGTCTATTACTTGAAGTAGCCTAATGTAAACACTCACGGCTTTGGCTTAGTTTCTCTTTGACTCTTAACAGCTGTTCTGCTATCATTTGGAACACAGTTAAAAACTTCTTTTGCCTCAATCGCTGCAGTTTCCACAAATTCTTCATTTTGCATTTTGGTGAGTATACGTGGCATATAGTGTGTCTTCTTTACTGATGCTGATCTTTGGTAGGTGCTTTTCTTGACCACGATGGTCAAGTGAAGAGCAGGTCTGAGAGCGACTCAGTCGAAGCTTGCGATGAGCAGAGCAGCAGTTTGTCTCTTCTACTCCATACCAGCAGACACCCTTCATGTAGAATCTACAAAGCGAGACTGATACCCTGGTACTCTGCTGTGCTTGAGAAGACACATCAAGCCAAGTGAAACTGTAGTTTTGGCCATTGCCAATGTCACATAAATGGCACACATGACGGTGACACATTTAAAGCACTCACCACACTCTTGGTTTGGTTGGCATTAGGAAGGGTATCCAGCAGCAGAATCCATTCCAAATCAGACTGGAACCCAATGCAGCTCTCTGGCTTACTAGTCCCAGTCAAACCATCCAACCCATGCCAGCAGGGAAAGCGGACATTAAACGATGATGAGGATGTCCAGAGTTTGTTTACTGTTTACCCATTAACTTTATGTTTTTGGTCCTAGCTTTTTGTGACTTTTGGCTTTATTTCCCATGCTTGGGAAATAAAAAAGACCCGTCCACCGCAGTCCAATTGACATCCTAAACCACTTTGGCTAATGCTCCCCTCCCAGCTGAAGGGGGATTTTGTCTTTCAAGTTAAATGGTGTCCCTGTCGGTGCTGGTGCCACATGAAAAGAACCAGAACAATCTGTAAAGTGGTTGGCACTAGGAAAGCCTTCCAGTCATCAAAAACTACGCCAAAACAGACAATGGAGAGCCTGGGTGCATCACCCTTCACCTTACCAGCTCCCCCTCCAACTCATGCCAGCATGAAAAACAGATGTTAAATGACGATGATGATAGTCTTCGGGCCAATTCCTTTGGTATTCAGATTACTTCAGGTCTTCTCATTTTGGGGAGCTTTAGAATCTTTTCGCATCTCTTTGTCTGCTCTTTTACTTGGATCTCCAACATTCATCTGGTTTTCTTTGCCAGGCACATCACAGAGAGCCTTGGCATTTTAAACCCTTTAGCATTTAAGCCAGCCATATATGACCCAAATATTCTCACAGTAAACCTACAGTGAAATTCCAAATCTAGGCAATCACATCATTGAAATCTCAAAGCTATGAGATAATGCATGATTAATTGAAAACAATGTGAATTAATAGACATTCCATTTGACAGAGTAATCTGACTGATAGAAGGGTTAAACAGGGTGTCCAACATGTCCAAATAAGTTTGATCAACATAAGAATGAATTGGTGCATTTTACTACCGTGTTACATGACATGTGACCCGAGCAAACACTATTATTCAAGTCTTGTGTAATTGGGTCAAAGAGTGAGTCACTCTCTGCAGTGACCCACACTGACAGAAATTATTGTGCATACATACATACATACATACATATATATATATATATATATATATATATGCACGAGCAAAACGCCACCCCCACCCCATCCAGTGGACGGTGCTAAATCGTATCTGCTGAATAAAAAGCAATCAGTGTTTTCTTTTCATTAAAAAATAATGAAGCATGCCTTTATTTCAATAAAATTTAAGGCAAAAAAAAAAAAAACTTCTTGAGAAACCTTCCTTCATGCCAAGTTTGAAGAAAATCTCTCTTTTGCATCTTACTTTTGGGGTCTCTTAAATATACTGCATTTTGTGGCATCATTTCAAGCCAGTTGGCTTTTTTTGCGCAAACTGCACGTGCATTTTTCTCGCGTACGTATAATATCGATCACAACAGCTGAAGTACTTGCGTGTACAAATGCACGTTCCCATGGCTTTATCGATTGCATTCTCACCTGGAATCGATTTTTGTAATTTTTTCAAGACTTCTATATGCCCTGATACCGTCGGTATCTACATATCAAATTTGAGTGCAATCGGATGGAGGATGCCCGAGATCCTAGAAGATACGCACACATACAGACAGAACGGATTTTATATAATAGATATGATACGTCATCTAGAGGCAAAAGAGATGATTTTAATAAAGATTTTGTTGTATGGCATTTAACATGCTAGCATTTCTCTGTCATTCAAATATATGCCACTGGGGTCACTTCAAGCTATTTCTTGCACATCATTTTTGTTTCACCTTTACACATGCATATCCATGCACACCATATATGCACACATGTATATATACACATGGACACAGACATGTATACATACACACACACGTGTAAAAAGCACCCACTACACTCTCGGAGTGGTTGGCGTTAGGAAGGGCATCCAGCTGTAGAAACTCTGCCAGATCAAAATTGGAGCCAGGTGCAGCCATCTGGTTCGCCAGACCTCAGTCAAATTGTTCAACCCATGCCAGCATGGAAAGCGGACGTTAACGATGATGATGATGATGATGACTATTTGATTTTCACTTTATCTTTAGTAGTAGTAGTAGTATTAAGGCAGCAAGCTGGCAGAATCATTAGCACACTAGGCAAAATGCTTCACGGCATTTCGTCCATCTCCCCATTCCAAGCCTCAAATTCTGCTGCACTTGACTTTGCCTTCCAACCTTTTGATGTACAAGTTGAGCAGTAGGGGGGGGGGGGGGTCGATGTAATCAACTAACTCCCCTCCCCCAAACTTGCTGGCTTTGTACCAGAATTTGAAATCATCATCATCATTATTATTATTAGTTTATCCGTCAGGGTTCTTTCGT
>NC_043024.1:832097-902097 GCF_006345805.1 Octopus sinensis
CCACAACATGTAGGACAGCTGAACACAAGGATCAAAAGGAAGGACATTGGCAGTAAACATTGACCTTTGATTTATAATTTTTTCAGTACAGAACCGGCAAATTGGGAATGATGAAAAGCAGCATTTAGAAAACTGCATGAAATGCTGATCTTGACGACTCCCTGCTCCCAAAAGCTACAGAGCCAGTCTGCAGCTGTACCTCATCATAGGTGAAGAAAGAAAACTGAACGAAAAGAAAGACTGGTGGTGTTGGGTAAGAAGCCCAGTCATTTAACAAATGGCAGTCAGAGCCATTAGAGAACTGTCGAGGAACCAGAAAAGCAAATAAAGAAAGCAATGGACAGCAGCAAGCCTCGGAAGCTACGGTTTCCTAATCATTACCAATTGCAGCTCCAAGGATGGCAAGGGTAATCACTTCATCCTCAATGCCAGGGGTTGTCGATGCCTGAGTCTCCCCACTCCCAGCATCTTGTGATGATGAGGAGCAAATGGAAGCTAGAGAGATGTGGCAAGTGAACAGCAAAGAGAGGACAGTGGCAAAGAAGAAAAATGGAAGTGGGGCCATCTCTCCTTTCTCAAGACACAGAGGGATTTACAAGTGGTCGTATTAAAGTGGGGGATCCCTAGGAGAAGCAGGTGGATGAAGTTGTAGCTGTGAAGGAATTAGAATCTGAATGCAAGAAACTCGAGTACAAACAGGTTGGAGTCATGAAGTGATCTGATCCAGTCTTAATGTCTGCCCTTATTGGGTTTTCTCGTCCCTGTTTTAATCGTATTTATTTACAAGGGTTCAACTGCTTTCACACACATATATACATACATACACACACACACATATATATAGTTGCATATTTACCGTTTTATTAGTAATTACATTCTTTACGTCTTTCTATATCAAACATCACCATTGCTCCCTTTTCGTTCGTAATTAACGTAGTTACTCGTATTTAAGTCGCACCCCTAATTTAGGGTTAAATCTTAATACAAAGTGTTCTCCCTTCGTTGATTCAGTTTTACCTCGCAAGTCGCACCCAAGTTTTTCTTTTTTCCAGTTTAAAAATCACGTATAAAAAATGTTATTTACACACGAGTAAACATGGTGATATATCCCCGTGCATGCTCTCACACAACCAATAATCCGTTTTATAACACGTTTTGTATAAAATAAATGGCTCCAAGTTGCAAATAAATCATGAGAACAATTTCTAAGATAGGCATGGGACCAAACATTTTGGGGGTCAGTGGAATAGTCGATAACATCGACAATACTTAATTGGCACTTTACTTTACCAACCCCGGAAGGATAAAAAGACAAAGTTGACCTCAGCGGGATTCGAACTCGGAACGTAAAATCACGTTAATAAAAACACGATGGACTATTATCAATATTTTAGTATTATTACAATAAGATTTTCATACAATAAAATTACATTATCATTTCTACTATTTCACAACTATATTCGTTGTAATTGCTATATAACTAAAATAACAAATCACTATTTCTATAATACTAACATTATTGTATTACTACTCGATATATTTTACTAATACTAGAATACTACTACATATTATTGTTATTATACTACTACTATGTATTATCATTATCGATGCCTTACTATACTACCATATAGTATTTCTATTGTTGAATTACTCTGTATTATTCTTCTTGTTATCGCATTACCACTGCTACTACTATAAACTAATCGTTATTATTGTTTACTATGATTTTTAATATGATTCTAACTCGCATCCTACTACAACTATTAACACAAAACACACCCCACACTTTGTTACTCAGTCAATGTATCGCATTGTGCTTGAGTAATGTTAGAACACCTTACACTTTGTAGCCTATAAAAAAGTGACCATCACCACGATTATCACAATTTTTATGGTTCTATTTATTAGAAATATCATCAATATTTCCAAATATGACTAACTATTGCTGTTAATTATCACTATTCCTATTTTTATTGTCGTTATTTCAAATCTTACTCATTTCTGCTGTTAATTATTTTGACGATTATTATCTTCTATCGTCGAATGCTGCTATTTCAAATAGTCCTGTCGTTATTATGATTCATTATTGTCGTCGTTATTATTGTTTTTTTATACCAAATGTCGCTAATTACTGCCGATCATTAGCGTTAATTAGGATTTTTCTTGTTATTTCATCCCAGCTTCAGCTGTGGGACAAAATGGCGGCCCTCAGGTTTCGCCTTGACCTTTTCACTGAGACAAAAACACCGTCTACTTTGGGCTTTATTGTTTCCATTATTGCCTGCACAATCTACCTGGCACACCATAAGAACCGGATGCACAAGACAGAGTGGGAAACGAAAACGGCAAACGACTGAAAGGAAGCCAGATGCTTGATGGCAGCGAAGCAAGTACAATGTTGTGATGTTGGCGAAGGAGATGGAGGAAGGGAGAAGCGAGAGGCTGATCGTTGTGGATGGCTTGGAGCGAGCCTTCTCTTGATTGTTACACACAATGAAACAAATAAAGTGATAAACAAGTGCCGAGACAAAGGAATGGCTTGAACAATATACAAACACGCGAAACGTATATAAATATATTTATAAATATATAAACGCACTTACCATGAACTTGTGAATCTTGGAAGCAGAAAGGGAACTCTTCTTACTGATGAAACCAATAAACTCCAACAGCTTTTATGCTGCAACTCAACTGCACCTCCACTGCACTTCCACTGCACCCTTTCCAGCATCTACTTTTCCGTCGTCTCTCTCTATCCTAATATCTCTCTCTTTCTCTGTCGTCTCTCTCTCTATCGTAATATGTTTCTCTTTATCTCAAGCGCTATCTTCGCCGTTATTCTCTTTATTTCTTACTGATGAAACCAATAAACTCCAACAGCTTTTATACTGCAACTCAACTGCACCTCCACTGCACTCTTTCCAGCATCTACTTCTCTGTCGTCTCTCTCTCTCTTTCGCTATCGTCTCTCTCTATCGTAATATGTGTATCTGTCTCTCCTTTCTCTTTATCTCAAGCGCTATCTTCGCCGTTATTCTCTCTATTTCTTCACCTCTCTAATTTTTTTTCTTTCTCAAGCTCTATCTTCGACTTTATTTTCTGCATTTCTTTCCCAGTCTCTAACAACTTACTATTTTCTCTCTCTCCTTTCTCAAGTTATCAAGTTCTGTCTCTCTTTATCGTTTTCTCACAAGTTTCCCCTCATCTCCTTCTCTAATCCTGTCTCAGTCTCTACTTTCTCTAAGTTTATGCAATCTTCATCTGTTTATATCTCCACCTTATTTGCCTTATTTTCTTCTTTAATTTTCCTTCTCTCTATTTTTACCTCATTCTCTTCTTTCTCTCCCTTACTCTTCTCTCTATTGTCTTCTTCTTTTCTGTCTCCAACTTTGTGCTCTCTCACTTTCATTTTAAATAGTAACTCCCTCAATTTATCATATATATATACATATGATGAAATAATCCTGTCTACCCACATACAGGTATATCTGTGTAAATTCTTTTTTATTGCAACTCAACTGCTGCTCGACTTCATTTTATTCCAGCCTCTAGTTTTCCATCACTTTTCCAATCTGTTTCTTTCTCATATGTAAATGTATTTATGTTATGTGTGTGTTCTTCAATTAGTGATATGTGTGTATATATATGTATATAGATAGATAGATAGGTAGTGGGCATACAGGATTCTTTCATCATGCCTTAAGGTTTCATACAATTAACTTTATCATCAAAAGTATTCATCAGTAGATCTTAAGTAATAAAATGATAGTCAGGGTATTTAAAATTACTGGACATAAGTGTTTGCCAGAGATAAACAACAATCATCTTATCATGCAAAGAAGCATTTTAAATGGTAGATCACTGATAAAAAAATTTCCTGTCTCTTATCAACAAACACTTTCTAAAAGCGCAGAGATTTTAGCCATTGTTCAGTAAAAGGAATGTAAAAGGGTGTTTCAGTTGTATAAGTGATATGTCTAGCATCAAAGATGCTTAAGAAGGATTCTGTGGCTGTATTAGTAAGACCACGTGACTAAGGAAAACATTCCAAAGAGAGCCAACGTAAGACCGCTTGTTGGAATCATCACAAAATGAAGACAAAAACTAACAGGTCACATACTCCAACTATCAGAACACTATCGGAGGGAAGAAATTATATGATGCAGAACATTCATAACTGACATGAGAGAAGCCAATATCACATTGTTGTATGTAGTGAAAATTGCAGCTAACAGAAACCCGTGGCATCAACTTGCTGCCCAATCTACTCAAGAACACAGGAGGAATTGATACTGGTACCATAATGAGCCACAATTCAGATACCCTACAGCTGTGCCAAGAGGCCAACATGCAGTATTTATGTGCCCCTTGGAAAGGGCTGACAGGCAAATAGGTAAAGGTACCCCTTTAACATCATTGTCTTCTCATAGGCCCAGTTGTCTGGTTTCCATGGTGTGTAAGTGAGCAAGGTCACAACATTCCCTCTCAACATGATGCTAGTCTGTCACAGGGTCACACATTTAAAACTGAGTGAACTGGAGAAATGTGAAACAATGTGTTTTGCTCAAAAATAAAACTCTGCCAATGTAGGAATTGAAACCATTGTCTTGGAATGGCAAGTGCAAAACCCTAACCACTCACTCACTGGCAGTCTGTCAGTTATGATGATGAAGGTTTCAGTTGATCTGATGGGGAACTCAAGTCAAAAACCAGTAAGTATGGAGAAAGCTTAGCAAGCCATAATGGCCACTTCCATGGCTTTGGTCAGCTCAGATCTATAGTAGAAGATACTTACCCAAGGTACTAAGTAAAGCATTTGATATTAGCAAACTCTGCTATTAAGTCTGACACGAGAGCTTTCTAAGTTGCCTGGTTATGATTTTACCATTACGAGTTCAACTGGGGAGGGAGCAAGGGGGACAGTCAACTCCAGCTGATGCTTTTATGAGGGCAGTACTTTTGAGCCTGCAGTATAAACTTGTATAGGCTGTATTGGCCCCAGGAGGGAAGCAAACTCAAGGGCTATCACAAATGGCACATACTTTAGCTATGTCACTGTGCTGGGCCTTCTCTCCCACACTTTCTATCAAATCTAATTCAACCTAACATCTAGCAATGTCTCTTCGACATTAATGACCTCCTTACTTTCAATTTCAACACTAACTCCCTTGCAGAGTCTGGAGATGAAGCACAATTCAAAGAGTCTGCAGATAGCAATGGTTTGTGTACTCACTTGATAGAGCAGAAGTGCCAGGCTGTTGCCAAGCAATAATGGTTGAATGGTCCAAGCTGGAACCTTAGCCAGACAGGAGTTGTTTCTCAAAAGCATCACAACCTCAAGGTGGGTATGCCTTAGTTCAGTGAGCACCATCTGCATGGTGAGTGGCAGCATTGCCCTTCTGGGGTATCACTTCAGAACCATCCTACCCAACTTGTTTGAAGAGATCGAGGCAAAAAGGATTGCTTGCATATGACTCAACTAGCCATTCAGAATGTCATGCTTCGTAGAGCAGCCCCCACATTGAGATCTCTCGAGTCTCTTCTTGCGAACAACACAATCCACCCTTCAAGAGGCATCTGGCGGATGGTAGCCACAACTTTGTTGGTGATGGAGGAGACAAAGCAGAATTGTTGTTGGTATGTAGTTCAACAGCAAGTCACCATGTGCAATGATGTGTTGTTGCTGTTAAGCAACAAGACGGGTAAGGGTGATTAGGTGATGGTGTAGGGCTTAGGGGCGGGAAACCCTAAACCTTGGAAAAAAAAAGAAACTTTGGTCGTCTTGTTGTAGTCGAGGGCTCTTCGTTGACACCTGACACCACTGGGAGGTGGCCCTCGAAGTCGCTGGAAATGTTGATCTCCAGGTCCAAATTCTTGAACGGCTGCAATGATGTGTGCCCTGTAAAGTGGTTTTGTCTCTCAAGTCCCACTGTGCAGTGTAGTTGAATTTTCCAGGTCAAAGTTTTAGAGCCAAAAAATGTTAGTTGACTTATATACCAAGGTGAATTTGGAGGACCAAACATTCCACGTGAAATGCAGCAGGATTTGAAAAGATAGGGACAATGTCTGGATGTTTGCACTATGTTGACTTGGATGCTGGAAAATAGGGTATTTCATAAGAAACTATGTACTGTATGGGGTAGAATTAATAGTGTTGCCGAGTGGATAACTGTTGATTAGTTAAGTGGCCTTCTTTTGCTTATAGTCTAGAACGACTGTTATGGCAGCACCGTTCTATACAGATGAGCTGTATTCAAATGGAGATTTTATTTGAGTTTTATATATCGTCAGCAACTAACCAAAGCTGATATCTGTTGGCTTGAAAAAGAATCCAGTTTTTGTGATATAGTTTAGCAATGTTGTACATATTGGTTGCCAGGAGAAATCCTCAGCGTTTGTGTTTGTATGGCAGCAGTCGAATGACTGAAACAAGGAAAAGAATATATATATGTGTGTATGTATATATATATATTACATATGATGGGCTTCTTTCAGTTCCACTCACAAGGCTTTGGTCTGTTCTAGGCTATAGTAGAAAATAGAAAATACTTGTCCAAGGTGCTACACAGTTGTCCCAATAAAGTGTTTGCCAACCAGCCTGGGGTTTGAACTCTTGTGGTCAGTAACATGGTATGCTTTAAATAATCCAAGCTACCTAGGTGTAAGATTACGAATTGAGACATAGTTGCTTAACCTGCTAGAAGTAGTAGTCAAATCATCCTCATCAAATTATAGCCCACTCTCTTAATGAAGGATCGAAACACTGCATTATAATCCAAGATATCTCTTGAGGTAGGATGTATTATGCTTGATCAAGATCAGGGCTAAACAACAGTAGAAGCTCTCACAAGCAGCAGCTGAGATACAAGGGAGATAAATACGAGCGGATTTGATTTTGATAGCTTTTGATGCCTTCTAAACGGAACAAGGAGGATAATCGGAGCAGTGGGTGTGTATTCTTATACGTGTTTCAGTCATTTGAGCGTGGCCATGCTGTAGCACAGTCCCGAAGAGTTTTAGTCAAACAAATTAACCCCAGGACTTTATTTATTCTATCAGTTTTTTTTTTTGCCGAACCGCTAAGTTACGGGGGATGGAAACACACCAACATTGGTTGTCAAGTGATGATGTAGGGACAGATACATATGTGTATATCTATGTGTCTGTGTTTGTTATATATCACGGGTTTCTTTCAGTTTCCGTCTACCAAATCCACTCGCAAGGTTTTGGTCGGCTCAAAGCTATATGTAGAAGACACTTGCCCAAGGTGCCATGCAGTGGGACTGAACCCAGAACCATGTGGTTAAAAAGCAAGCTACTTGACACACAGTCACGCCTGTGTGTGTATATATATATTTATACTTTTACTTGTTTCAATCATTTGCACCACATTCAGTCGAACAAAATTGACCCCAGGACTTATTCTTTCTAAGTCTGTTATTTATTCTATTGGTCTCCTTTGCCAAACCGCTAGTTTACGGGGGACGCAAACATACCAACACCGGCTGTCAAGCGATGGGGGGATGGACAGGGAGACAAACACAGACACATCCTTATATATAAACCCCCATACCTGGAGCCTTCCCTTATTGGACCTGAAACTCATGTTGGACTGTGAACCTGAACGCTGGTGAGCATGGATATATATTTACATGTGCACAGAAGTACACGTATGCTTAGGTGTAGGGACATGTCCATATATGCACGCGTATGGTGTAACCCGCTCCTTTTTTAGAAAGTTTATGTAAGGGTGTGTACGGATGTGCAGACCTCGACTCTCACTTGGTGTCCTGAATAATAAAATGAACCCTAAAAATAATTTATATATTATCATGTGATTGACCAGACTATCGGATGTTGTTACATATCGCTGGTCACAATGCGCTTTGCATCATAATAGCCTTTGAATGAAGAAAAAAAATCTCCCAGTGAAACATTTGATAACAATGTGTAATGGATGACAAAACATATTGAGAATCTGGAATCAAACCATTGTTTTGTCTTTTTTTTAGGAATATGTAAATTACTTTGCAAAGAGAAAGCTTCCACAATTTGAAGAATCCCAAAGTTGGTCCACATCAGAGTTCGGTTCTTGAGTTAGGTCTTTGTGCACTTATGTAAAACCTGTGTCAAAATAGAGAGAAGCCTGGTGCAGTCTTCTACCTGGCCAACTCCTGTCAAACCATCCAACCCATGCCAGCATGGAAGGCAGACATTAAACGATGATGATGATGATGATGACACAAAATGTTAGTGAAGAATGGCAAATAAATAGAATCTTCTTTAGTTTCTGGAGAAGTGGCATTGATTTGTACAGGTCCTAATCTGTGTAGAAATTTCTGTCTATACAAAGCCATCAAGCTCCGTCTATATGCAGGGATTCTCACCTTTTGACTTGCTTCATCAACCAGCTTGTGCAAGACACTCTTTTTATCTTGTAAGCACAACAAGGCCTTTATTTAACCAGCATTTTGATTGAAATGAGACATGAAACAAACAAAATACATAAAAAGCCATTTTGGATTTGCCAATCATCTTGTTATGGTGAAAATACTTCCAGAGAATTCCACAGATGTTTTATGTGATTTTCTTTCATTTGTTCACCAACCTCTGTCTGAGTGTACCTCAACATAACCCCCACCATCACCATTTAATGCCCATTTTCCATGCTGGCATGGGTTAGACTATTTGACTGGAGAGCTGCGTCAGGCTCCAGTTGTCAGTTTTAGCTTCGTTTCTATGGCTGGATGACCCTTCCTAAGGACAACCCCTTATACAAAATGTACTGGGTGTTCTCTGTGCCATTGGCCTGGCTGCCTCTGTGTGCATATAATGTTTGCTATGAATATTATTGTTTGGAAGAGCATCTAGCTGTAGAAACCAGCCAAAGCAGAAATTGGAGCTCGGCAGTCATCCAGCTTCTCAGCTCCTGTCAAACTGTCCAACCCATGCCAGGATGGAAAATGATCGTTAAGTAATGACGATGATGATGATGAAAATTTTACAAACAGCCTCTCACAAATTATCTTTAAGTTGCCCACGTCCCTTAACACGTTTCCATGCAGATCAATCCATAAATCCACAAAACAAGATACAATTGTTTTACTTCTCCAACCAATTAAGGCTCAAATTGTCCCCAAAACCCAAACATAACACCTGAAGATCTTTTTTTTTTAAAGAAAAAGGAAAATTCAAAATGATTTATTGTGTCCATTGATGTAAAGTTATAACAATGACCAGCTGTAATATGATGCAAGAAGGTGTGAAGAAAAGGTATTGTCTTTTTAATGTCAATGAAAACCATTGGAGTCCATGATTTGTTGAAGAACAAATATTGAGTGTAAAATTCTATGAAAGAATTAAATGTAACAGAAAAATGATCTCAATAGGTCTTTTGTAAGTTTACATTGATGGAAAAGCAAATATATATATTATATATATATACACACACACACACACAAACATACATGTATACATATATTACACACACATACACATTATATATATATACACACACATTATATATATATTATATATAAATATATATATATATATATATATATACACACACACACACATATATTATATATATATACATATATATATATATATAGCAGAATAGTGCCTTTAAGTAAGCCAGTCTGAGAAGTACACAGAAGTCTATGCTATTTGTAATCCAACAATATTACAAAGGCCTTTGAGGGCCTTTAGTAAATTAGAAGTGGGGGCCACTGAGGAATGAACCAGGCTAAGTCAGATTTGCAGGAATGGAGGAATGGACTTCCCTGCTGAACCGGATCAGCCTTTTCCACCTTACCTTGGTGTGCTTCTCCCTAATTTGCTATGTGTACTTCTCATATATACATATATATTATTTAGTCATCGTCGTCTTTGCCTTCCTTCTTCTTCTTTTTCTTCTTCTTCTTCTTCTTTTCACCCTAGAAATATTTGGAAAATATTTTAAAGACTTGAGTTATGAAAAAGACAAAGAGAAAGGAAGACAGAAAAATTCTATCAAAAGCAAAAATTCTGCAGAAAATCTGTTTCATAAGGAGAAGCTCCGAGACAAGAAATTTGCTGTCAAATTATTTTTGTTAAGGGGAGATGTTTGGTTTTTCTTTATAAATTCACTTCCCAGCATTAAGATTTAAAGGGGAAATATATCAGCGAAGAAGACTGCTAAGAATAGCAACCAAATTTCCCTCAATTGTTAATGAAACCTGAGAAGAAAAATGGAGAAAATCATATTTAGAATGTCTTTGGTCAAAGATCTTGCAAGGAATGGACAGCTAATTGCAACAAACCAGGAGACTGCAAGAAATAGCAACCAAATCACCTTCAAATTGCACCATACTGTCTTTACCCTTAAGCATTCAGATTGTTCTAATGTAATGGTTATTTAGTCACATTGTTTTTAATTACTCATGCACCATCTTTTTGTATTCAGATTTCAATGAAGTTTGTTTATTTTTAGGATGGCATTGTAGGTGGGAGAGGTTGAATAGTGACGAGGACAGCTGCATAAAGAAGTGCTGATCTTTAACTGTGGAGGGAACCTGTGGAAGAGGTGGACCCAGGAAGACATGGAGCGAGGTGGTGAAACAGAAGCTTTGGATGTTGGGTCTCACAGAGGTGATAACAAGTGATCGAGACCTTTGGCAATTTGCTGGAGAAGATGTGTGGAGCCAAGTGAAATCATTGTTGTACCAGTGACATGCAAAAGGGACCCGTGTTGGTGACACAAAAAGCACTCTCTATACTCTTGAAATGGTTGGCGTTAGGAAGGGCATCCAGTGCCTTGAAGAAGTTTTAGTTGAATGAACTGATCCCAGGACTTCTTTTTCTTTAAAAAAAAAACTTCACACTTATTCTGTTGGTCTCTTTTGCCAAGCTGCTTAAGTTATGGGGATGTAAATGTACCAACACCAGCTGTCAAATGATGGTGTGAGACAAGCGCACACACACATGTACGAAGTGTTAAGGCAGCCCCATCCCCTTGGGGAAGGGGATTGGCCTGCAAGAGGCCTGTGCTGGTGCCATGTAAGAGCACCGAACACACTCTGTAAAGTGGTTGGCACTAGGAAGGGCATCCAGTTGTAGAAACCAAGCCAAATTAGACTGGAACCTGGTGCAGCTGTCCAGCTTGCCAGCTCTGGTTGAACCGTCCAACCCATGCCAGCATGGACAAAGGACAATAACTGATGATGATATGTGTGTGTGTGTGTGTAAAACTGTTTTACAGTTTCCATCTACCAAATCCACTTACAGGGCTTTGGCTGTCCCAAGGTGCCATGCAGTGGGACTGATCCTGGAGCCATGTGGCTGGGAAGCAGACTTCTTACCACACAGCCACGCAATTTTCATTCGTATTATTTTTGTCTTGTGACCTTCGTACAATAACAACAATGGAGTGGCCCCTTACCTCTTCTTCTCCTTCATCATCAGTTTTCTTCTTTTTCTTTTTCTTCTTTTCTTTCTTCGCAGAACTCTGTGTTGCGTCATCCTCGGAACTGCTGCCAGCTTCTTTTTTGGCCTGAACAAGCAGAAAAACATGGACAAATTGTTCAAAAAAAGACCAAGTACATACAATGACTGGCATCTGTGCTACTTGAGGGCTAAGAGCACCATCTGAGCGTGATCGTTGCCAGAGTGGCTAACTGGCTTCTGTGCCGGTGGCACTAGAAAGCTTCATTCGAGCGTGATCATTACCAGCATCGCCTTACTAGCACTTGAGTCGGTGGCACATGAAAAAACATTCGAGCGAGGTCATTGTCAGTGCCATTGGACTGGCTCCTGTGCAGGTGGTATGTAAAAAACACCATTTGGGTGTGGCTGTTGCCAGCACCGCCTGACTGGGCCTCATGCTGGTGGCACATAAAAGCACCCACTACACTCTCGGAGTGGTTGGCATTAGCAAGGGCATCCAGCTGTAGAAACTCTGCCAGATCAGATTGGAGCCTGAGGCAGCCATCTGGTTCGCCAGCCCACAGTCAAATCGTCCAACCCATGCTAACATGGAAAGCGGACATTAAACGATGAATAATAATAATAATAATTTTGGCATTAGGCTAGCAATTTAGGGGCAGGGGGTAATTAATTACTAATTACATTTCTTCCAGTGCTCAACTGGTAATTATTTTATTGACCCCAAAAGGGTGAGAAGGTGGAGTTGATCTCTGTGGGATTTGAACTCACAGTGTAAAGATAGATGTAAAGCCGCTACACAGTTTGCCCGGTGCACTACCGATTCTGTCAGGTGAGCCCAGGCAATTTATTTTTTGTTCCAGTACTTGGTTGGTTCTCATTTTACTGGAGGACAAAAAAGCTATTTAAGGATTTAAACTCAGAATGTAAAAGAACAACTAATAACTGCAAGTCATTTCAATTGTCCCTCCCCCTTCTAACAACAACAACAGCAGTGACTTCTTACCTCTTTTACTTCCTCTTCGTCATCGGTTTTCTTCTTTTTCTTCTTCTTCTTCTCTTTCTTTCCGGAACCTTCCGCTGCTGCTGGTTCTTCATTGGAACTGCTGCTTGGTTCATGTTTCCGCTAAACAAGCAGAAAACACGGACAGCATGAAGAAATGGTTTGGAAAAGGGCAAAACACACATTTCTAACCGTGAAACATAGTTGACATCTACAGAGTTTGCATATGCTAGAGATAGCAGTCAAATACCTTCCTCTTATCTTAAAATGAAGGACATATTTCATAATGTAGTCCAAGGTACAATACACTGAGAGGGGAACAAAGACTGGCTGATCCCAACTGGAATGCTTTTGATCAAAAGTGTATTGACCTAGGGCTAAACAAGACAAAGACACCAGCTAACAAGGGATGGGATCTTCTATGAGGTTGCTCAACCTGCTAGAAAGAACACACACACATACCTTCTATCTTTTAATTTTAACTTGTTTCAGTCATTTGACTGCAGCCCATTCTGGGGCAACACCTCGAAAATTTTCACTCAAATGAAGCGACCTGAGTACTTGTTTTATTTTTAAAGAATGGTGTTTATTTTATTGGCAGTTTTTACCAAACACTAAGTTACGGGGACATAAACAAACCAACACTGGTTGCCAAGTGGTGATGGGCTACAAACAGACACAAAGACACACGACTGGCCTCTTTCAGTTTCTATTAACCAAATCCACTTGAGGATTTGGTTGGCCCATGGCAACACTAGAAGACTTGCCCAAGATGCCACACAGTGAGACTGGAACCTGGAACCATGCAGTTCGGAAGTAAGCTTCTTACCACACCTGTATCTATATATGCACACAGATATATATGTAAGGAGAAAGACACACACACCCACCCACTTACAGACACTGATATACACACATCAAAAGAAAAAAGGGATTCATAATCCAAGCAAAACCCTTAATAAGCTCCCTGTACAGGCAGATACCCCAGGTTAACAAATATATCCAGTGATAGACGTGAGAATCCAGGTAATCCGGTCTCAACAAGCTGTCAATATTTGTATATTTACTTCTAGACTTGTGCTTTGTGTTTCAGCAAATCTGAGGTAGAGTCACCAAGTTAAATTGGTATGTTGCTGCTGAGTAATAGAGAAATTGCACAGAGGGAAGGATTCCGGTTCAGTCTCACGGCATGGCTTCCAGTGTTCAACTGGTACTTAATTTATTGACCCCAAGAGGATGAAAGGCAAAGTTGATCTCAGCAGAATTTGAACACAAAAGCTGAAGACGGACTATGTACTGCTAAGCATTTTGCCAGCCAACTCCCTTAGCAGCAGCGAAGATGATGGTGGACTCTTCTCTTGAAGACGACGTAAGAGAGTTCGGCTTTTTTGCCGAATGACCTGCACAAATGATTTGTTTATAGGGATCAAATGTATGTGCTGGACATTAGCTCACCTGCCTCCATCCAACTGACACTGCCTGATCAGGTAACACAGTGTAACAAGCATCAGGTGTTGAAGTGATGCAGAACAATGCAAGATGAAGTGTTTTGCTCAATAAAAACAACACACCACCCAGTCTAGGAATTGAAAGCATGATTTCACAATCAAGAGTGGAACACCCTAACTACTAGGCCATGTGCCCTCAATAATAATAATGATAATAATAACAGTAATAATAATAATAGTAATAGCAATAATAATAATAATAATGGTAATAATAATAATAGTAATAGTAATAATAATAATAATTCTGCTCAATACCACAACAGCAAATATTCTGCTCAATACCACAGATTTGCTTGTCAGTTGTTTGACCTTAACCAATTGACTATGTCCCTTAGTGGCTGACGTTATGTGCATCTCTGATCACGAGTAGAAGTAGAGGGAGCATCATAGCCATGTGTCGAGAGGGATTCTTTAGGGTTTGAATAATTCACCTCTGGAAACATGGGTGTTTCATTCAACATCCTTAAACAACCCTTATTCAGGGACCTTTTGAGCAGGATGGCTTACTCGACCAGAACAAAATTCTAACTGGGCCCCACCTGCAAGGTCATGCGCTGTTTATCTTAATGAGATCACCATATCGCGCACATATGGTTGTGATGCATGTGCCTGGTGTACCCTTATCAGACGGGTAGTTATGATGAGTATACTGGGCTTTGTATATTTTACCCGTGTCACTTTAATGGCATGAACTGCTCTTTCACTCAATAATAATAGTGACGATGACGACAATAATAGTAATAATAATAATAATAATAATAATAATAATACTTACTTTCATTGCTTTTCCATCAGTTGATGGTGGTTCAGTTTTAATTAACTTCTGCCTGCAACAAGATAAAAAAAAATGTACCGTTAGTCCTTTTCTCTCACATCAGAATCCCTTCAGAGGGTGAGAGCTCTCACTGACCCCCCCATCTGTCTATATGAGTAAATAAATCCCCATATAGACATCTTGCCTCCCCTTTTAAAGAACAGCAAAAGGGAGAAACTGGGGACATATTGGATGTTTTGTGATCTTTTTGTAAGGGAGCAGATGGCAAAGGGCTGGGAATCAGAAAGGAAGACAAAAGATGAAGGTTTTAACTCACAGTGTATCTTTGTTTTCATCCCAATCTGCTGGTGTACTAGAATTCCGTTTACCATATTTATCGAGTAAACCTTGGGAAATCATGAGTTTCTTTGCAATTGCCTGGAGAAATAGGAAAAGAAGGAATGAAATCGTTTGTGCTTTGTGTTACATTATCATTTCATCAAGGGTTTACCAACTTGTTTCTGAGAACCTTTGAGATTTTCAACAATTACAGATTATGGCTAACCCTTCAGCATTCAGATTACTGTTAAATATAATGCTTATTTATTCACATTGAATTGAATTAATCATGCATTATCTCGTAGCTTTGAGATTTCAATGACGTGATTGTATATTTTTAGAATAATACTATAGCTTAAGTGTGAAAGGCCAGATCTGGTTAGTTTGAAGATAAAACAAGTAGATTATTTTGGCCAAATATGGCCTGTTTAAATGCTAAAGGGATAAAGATGGTGACCATATCTGACTAAGCAAAACGTCTTCTTCTGTGGCCTTTTGCAAACCAAAGCCTTGTGAGCAGAATCGTAAATTTATAATACAAAGAAGAAAATGGAGAAACAATTACTTTGTTCATCAACTTTCGGATATTAGAATGTTGAATTATTTATTCATATAACAAAATAAGAACCTTAATAGCATACATATTTATCTTATAATTCAATACATATAAGATAAGAATACAAATTATAAAAATCATAATATAAATTATTGAAATCATTAAAATCACTCCTTACAGCTGTTTCAGCCTATGATTAAAAGTAGTTATTTTTATTTTTATTGCCTATAGTTGTCAATTATATTGAGGTTGTAGGCATTTAAAAATAGGGTACTTATATATATAACCATAATCAGAGATTATAAAGAACTTTAAAAATATTAATACATGAAACAGGATACATGTATAATTTAATATATATAAAAATAGGAACAACTATCCATATACATATATATACATACATAAGCAGAGTGTATATACTTTTACATGTGTAAAAATACATAAATAAACACAATTAAACAACAGGTCCAAGTAAATATATCATTCGTCATATACATACACACACACACACACATATATATATATATATATATGTAAAGAGGCCAAGCTATTAATCAGAATGATTTCATTTTTACAAAGACAGCTAACAGCAACAACAATATAATAGCAATAAAGTTATACGTACTTTTTGTCCAAGACCCCACTTTCTTGGGTAAGTATCTCGTTCCATTATAACCCTCTTTATTTTAGCAACAATTCCATGATCACAACTTGCGATAACAGTCGTCGTCATCAGGGCAATGGCTAGAGAAAAGAAGAAAGAACGGAAACGAAACAAATATTTTTAAAATTCAATTTTTGAAGTAAATTATGGTGATAATTGTATTTCTGTAAATATCATTTTTGGTGCAAACGGCAACAATGAACTGGCTTCATAATCACGAAGTTCATAGTTTGATTCAACTTTGCAGGGTTTTGGGGCTAAACCTGATCATTTATTTGTGTCTGTTTTTCCCAAGAACAGCCAAAAAGCACTGGAAAACATAAAGACGAAAGCGAAAGGAAGAATTGATATGGAGGACGAAGCCATCGGAATATTGGAAAAGAGTTACTTGTATCATGAGGATTTGTGTTGGGTATCAAAATGGTGACATTATGTCCGGTGCCCAGTGCTGTGTGAATACCTTAAGGGCTGTAAAATGTGACATGCACATCATGAAAACCAAGTTCTCTCAACCTGTGGTGGTCCCTGGGTGTGTCTCCAGTGAGGGTGATGTCATGCTGTCCCACATCTTTCAACTGGGCCTTAAGCTTTGTGAAGCTGCTGGAAAGCATATGTGTAGTAACAGGGTCTGGCCCCTTGCCATATCTCCAGCAAGTGCTAAAAGTGGACGGCAGAGAATTTCACCAGGCTCAGTTTCTTGCCTCCTAATTCTCCTCATTTTAATCCCGTGGATTACTCATTACTCTGTGTGTGTGTAAGGAGGGGAGGGCAGTTGAGGAAGGCACCAATCTCTGCCTGCTACACCAAGACTGAGCTGGTGGCAAAGAACAAATCTTTCTAATTGGCTTAAAACCAGCCCCGTATAAGTGTGTCTGTGTGTCATTGTCTCCCAACACTGCTTGAATGATGATGGCAATATCTAAATCACAGTTAACTGACCTTACATAAAAAGAGTGGCTAATTTTCCAAAATACACAAAGTGGAACAGATAATTATTTATGGACCCAAACACACAGGGGCCAACAACTAAATTCCTTGCACAGACAATTGAGAGAACTCACCGATGCAGACAGCTTCTCCTTTGGTAGTGACTATCACAATTTCCTGGTTGATTTCAATGCCATCATCGTAGCGGAGAACTCCTGGTAACATGATTTTGGCGCCGTAACACACAGCATTTACCTAAAGAGAAGAAGTCAGAGAACCAATATTATTACCATTTAATCAAGAAATTTATATCCTCTTGTTTGATACCCTCCTTCCATTCCCCTAACATAATAGTCCACAACACTGGCCAATCTGCTTTGAAAACTGGTCCCTACTTGTGAGAAGGTCAGAATAGCCACTAAATCTAAAAAAAACAGAAAAATACCTGCACATTCTCATACACCGATGTGACCTTGTCTTGATTAAGGCAAATTAAGATGTTACTTTTCACTGTTTTGTCCAAATTCTACCCTGTTTAAATCCCTTTGATACCAACATGTCTGAAACTATCCCTGGTTCTGTGATACAAAATTCCTGTTTCAAACGGCTCTAAATTAAAATCTTCCATAGGTTAGAAATCAATATTATTGTTGTTGGCATCAACCTGGCAGAATCGTTAGCAGATCAGGCCAAAGGCTCAGAAGCATTTCATGCATCTTAACATTCTGGGCTCAAATTCTGCCAAGGTGACGCCACCACCAGGCAAAGCAACAGAATAACAAGCAGAATTATTATAAGATGCTGTACATTAGTTTATTACAATTAAATACTGTAATACATTAATCTAAGGCTTTATTGCCTGAAATATCAACAACCGGTATAAAATGAAAGGTGAGTTGGCAGAAATGTTAGCGCGCCGGGCGAAATGCTTAGCGGTATTTCGTCTGTCGTTGCATTCTGAGTTCAAATTCCGCCGAGGTCGACTTTGCCTTTCATCCTTTCGGGGTCGATAAATTAAGTACCAGTTACTCACTGGGGTCGATGTAATCTACTTAATGCCTATGTCTGTCCCCTCTATGTTTAGCCCCTTGTGGGTAATAAAGAAATAGGTATAAAATGAACAAAGAATACATACGGCAGAATCTTTCACAATGATTCTCTTGTGTAAAACAAGCAAAGCTTCAAGAGGTTTTATGACCCTCCGCAAATAAGCCTCGTCTTTGTGGTGATCGTAAACCCACTGGGCATCCATGACATCGTGCAGTGTGACCAAACCATCCTGTCAAGGAAAAAAAAGCAAAGCAGTTTTTTAAATATTTCTTTTTTTTTTTCCTTCTTCTTTTAAACATCCTAATACCTTCATATATGCATTGCTATCACTCAATGCCCACTCTTCCAGGTTTGCAGGACTCAAACAGAATTTCTTACAAAGATTCTCTACAACCAGATGTCCATCCTGTCACCAACTCTCACCTATTGGCAAGCAGGGTCAGATTTTACCAGGACCAGGCATGTTTTTCCAACCTCACTTTTATAGCAATTAGGACACACACAGGCATATACATACATACACATGAGAGGCTTCTTTCAGTTCGCATTTGTCAAATAGACTGAGAAAGTTTTGGTTGGCTTGGGGCTAGAGTAGCAGAAGACACTTGCCCAAGCCACTGAGCAATGGGATTGAACCAGAGACCTTATGATTAGGAAAAGGTCACAAAAATCAAGTTTTCAAACAGTGAAAATAATAGCCACACACACACATTGTCAATGGTATTTCTAACTTCCTATCCAAGACCTCACATGGTCTTGAAGCTTTGTGCCCTTCCAGCAACAACAGCCAGGGCACTCCTCATTCTCAGTGGTTTGACTGCACACCCTGACACCATCCACGGGTATTTTTGTGTCCCTGTGTTGAGATGGAATGTTACCCCTGACAGATGCTACTTCTCCAGGTCAGAGTAGTTAGAGGAGAATGTGTGGATGTGAGAGTGAAAGAAGGAGAGCAAATGACCTTTTCTGATTGGATCCCAGACCGCACTCTTCGTAATTCTTGCATTTGACCACCAACACCAAGCATGAGTCCCAAGTGAACGCACATGGTACGGATGTAAGTTCCGGCTTCACAGCTCACCCAAAATATCCCTGCAAATTAAATTATACAAAACAACAATTAATCCTTTAGCATTTAGATAATTCTGTCAAATGTAATGCTTATTAAGTCACACTAATCATGCATCATCTCATAACTATGAGATTTCAATAACGTAATTGTCTATTTTTAGAACGATATTCTAGTGTTGGTGCAAGAGACCAGATCTGGCCAGTTTGGACATGAAACAGGTAGAATATTTTGACCGGATATGACTGGTTTAAATGCTAAAGGATTAACTCTTTAGCATTCAGATGGTGACATGTGTAAAAAGATTCGAGCGAGGTCATTGACAGTACCGGTGGCACATAAAAAGCACCCACTACACTCTCGGAGTGGTTGGCGTTAGGAAGGGCATCCAGCTGTAGAAACTCTGCCAGATCACATTGGAGTCTGGTTCGCCAGACCTCAGTCAAATCGTCCAACCCATGCTAGCATGGAAAGCAGACGTTGAACGATGATGATTTATTGATTGATTGATTAGAGCTTGGATTAGGAGTAATATTTAGAGTTCAACATTAGCTGTAAACACCAGCAACATAAGTCATGTTGGGATTCACTGATTCTGGGTAAGAGTGGTGTTATTGCATTCATGTTTTGATCAGTGAAAAAAAAAAAGGAAAACAATTTATTGATGCAGTTTATGAAGAGAATTGGCCTCCAAGAGCCCCGTGCCAGTGCCACATAGAAAGCACCCAGCACTCTTGTAAAGTGGTTGGCTTTAGGAAGGGCATCCAGCTGTAGACACGAGGCCAAATCAAGCTGGAACCTGGTGCAGCTCTCTGGCTTGCAAGCTCTGGTCGAACTGTCCAACCCATGCCAGCATGGAAAACGGACAATAAAGGATGATGATGATGATTTAAATGTGGGTGGAGCCCTGGATACGAGGAGGACATGATCACTATAATAAGATTAAATAACACTAATTTGTTGGGCTTTAGAAAATCTTTGGAGCCGATGAAGGAATTTGTCAGAATTCTTTTGCTGCTTCCAAGTTCAACAGTTTGTGTCATTTGCAGTACATTAAGTCCAAAATTAGTGACAACAACATCAAAACATTCTTACCGAGGGTATTGTCAGCATCATATTCAAGCAATTTACACTGGTAGACTGTCCGAATCCGAAGTTGTCGCTTAACTGCAGAAATAAGGGGAGGGCGTTGAAACAAGGCTCCCGTTAGTCGTTCCAGGCACTAAAGAAAAAAAAAATTAAAAAATTAAAAAAAGAGAAATATAAAAATACATTTCAATTGCAAAATATCCCAACAAATAACAATTCTTAACCCTTTCGGCATTCAGATTCTTTTGCCAAATCTGACGCTTATTTATTCACATCATTTTGCGTTAATCATGCAATATCTCATCGATACAAGATTTCAATATGATTATTTTGTTTTAGAAAGACATTGTCAGGCATTGAGAGGGCCAAACATGGTTTATGTGAACAAAAGACAGAATACTTCAGCAGGACAGGGCTGGTTTAAATGCTGAAGGGTCAAACATAAAAAGTAATTTAGAGAAACTTAGCAACTTTCCAATTCTCACAAAATTATTTTCTTGTTCTCTTTGTAACAAGAAAATAATTTTGGTACAGATCTCTGGCTTTCTGGCTTATCAGTTCCAGTCAAACCATCTTCATCCATGCCAGCATGGAAAGTGGACGTTAAATGACGATGATGGTGGTCAGCCCATAGCTCTAATAGAACACATTTGCTCAAGGTGCTGTGCAGCAGGACTGAGGCAGACATGCAGGATATAAGAATATACAACAAGCTTTTATACCATTTCCACATGAAATTTCACTAACAAAGAATTGGCCAACTCAAGTCTACAGTCCAAGAGACGTGCCAAAAGTGCCATGTGGTTGGATTGAACTTAGAACCCATTTTGTTGCAGGCTGAACTTCTTAACCACACAACTGTCTCTCTCTCTGGCTGGGTAACCATGTACCTCCTCTACAGCAAGACCCCTGTTCCTGTCTCTCTGTCACACTCTAACCCCTCAGCATCTGACACAAGAACACCTCCTCCAATGACCCCCCCCCCTCAAAGATTCCTTATCTGGCAAAGTTACTTGGTGACCCTGTCAGTGCAGGTGCCACTTAAAAAGCAACCAATCCACACTGTTGTCAAAATTTAGAAGGGCATCCAGCTGTAAAAACCCTGCCAAAACAGACACAGAAGTCTGGTCCAAGCTCCTGTCAGACCATCCAACCCATGCCAGCATGGAAGGAGGATGTTAAACGATGATGATGATGATGATTAGCAGATTACGTAAAATTTGATCTCACCTGAAGAAGTTTTGTCTCTTCTCTTACGATACTGTGAAGTTTGAAAATGCAAACATATTCTTTCCCGGCACCCTGTTGAGATTTCACAATACGAGTTGCTCGTCCGATGCATACAATAAGACAACCTGTGACTTTGGGATCAAGAGTACCACCATGGCCTGTTTTCTCGACACGTAAAACCCGTTTTATCCAAGCCACTACTTCATGGGACGATGGATTGGCTGGTTTGTCCAAATTCATAAAACCAGCACTAAAAAAAAAAATAAAATAAAAGATGCAACAAAATGATGAAACAGGAGCAATAAGCAAATGCGTGAAGATCGAAGAAGACGGAGGAAAAGTTTAGCCCTTGGTCAGCCATCACTGAACCAACTCATAATCAAAAGTGTTTCTCCACCCTTGCAACTATACTCTTTTACTCTTTTACTTCTTTCAGTCATTTGACTGCGGCCATGCTGGAGCACCGCTTTTTATCGAGCAACTCGACCTGAGACTTATTCTTTGTAAGCCCAGTACTTATTCTATCAGTCTCTTTTGCCAAACCGCTAAGTAACAGGGACATAAACACACCAGCATCGGTTGTCAAGCAATGCTAGGGGACAAACACAGACACACAAACACATATATATATATACATATATACGACAGGCTTCTTTCAGTTTCCGTCTACCAAATCAACTCACAAGGCATTGGTCAGCCCGGGGCTATAGCAGAAGACACTTGCCCAAGATGCCACGCAGTGGGACTGAACATGGAACCATGTGGTTGGTAAACAAGCTACTTACCACACAGCCACTCCTGCGTCTATATTGTATTTCTATAATATATTTATTGTAGTCATGATGCCTGTGCATCTAAAAATAAACAATCACATCAGAGAAATGTCGCAGTTACAGGATAAAGCATGATTAATTCAAGTTTACCTTTTTTATGGCATTTTGTGTGTATGAGGAGGGGAGGAGGAGTTAAAACAAGGCTGTAATGTTGCACTTACCTAACATAATCAGCTATGGGCCGTTTGAGAGGTGAGCAACCACTTGGAATTGGAGTGAAGTGATTTGTACGAAAATTTAACCGGTCAAAATTCTGCAACAAGAACAACAGAGACGAAATAAGAATTAAAGAGAATGACACAAAATAAACAAAAACAAAATTCAATAATGAAATTTCATTAGAGACACCAAGTCTCAATTATTAATCACAATCAGTTAAATTAGTGTTCTTAACCCCTTTGGCTCAGTGGTTAGAGCATCAGGCTTACAATCACGAGGTAGTGAGTTCAATTCCCAGATGAGGCTCTCTTTACTCTTTTACTTGTTTCAGTCATTTGACTGCGGCCATGCTGGAGCACCGCCTTTAGTTGAGCAAATCGACCCCGGGACTTATTCTTTTGTAAGCCCAGTACTTATTCTATCGGTCTCTTTTGCCGAACTGCTAAGTAACGGGGACGTAAACACACCACCATCGGTTGTCAAGCAATGCTAGGGGGACAAACACACACACACACACACATATATATATATACATATATACGACGGGCTTCTTTCAGTTTCCGTCTACCAAATCCACTCACAAGGCTTTGGTCGGCCCGAGGCTATAGTAGAAGACACTTGCCCAAGGTGCCACGCAGTGGGACTGAACCCGGAACCATGTGGTTGGTAAACAAGCTACTTACCACACAGCCACTCCTGCAGCTATGTGTGTTGTGCTCTTGAACAAGACACTTTATTTCACGTTACTCCAGTCCAATCAGTCGTAGAAATGGGTTGTGACGTCACTGGTGCCAAGTTGTATTGGCCCCTTTGACTTTTTCCCCTTGGATAACATTGATGGTGTGGAGGAGAGGCTGGTATGCATGGGCAACTGGGGGCCTTCCATAAATAACCTTCCCTGGGCTTTTGCCTCAGTGGGGAACTTTCTAAATGCAATCTCATGGTCATTCATAACAAATAGGGGTCCTTCTTTGATCCTTTGGAATCTACATATATTACTGCCCCTTCTTTTAATATCTTTTACCTGTTACTTGCAGTATCGCCCAGCGTTGCTCGGGTTTGTTTCGACTTTTAGAATTGGAATTTTTGAAAAGTAAAAATTTTGCATTATGTAGCTTGTTATTCTCTTTAAGTGAACATTTTTCTGGTTGAAATACACTGAAAAATGGTGACACAGCAGTCAAAAAATCGTAAAAAATAGGGATTTTCATAGAAAAAAAGCACCTTTTTGATGTAAATAATTTTTGGTGTTAACATGGTCTGATTTGAATTGTTTCTTCTACGGAAGGAAGAGCAACCCTTCTTCTATCATACTCTCAATTTTGGTCAACTTGCTCCGCAGGGTCTCAGAGGAGATAGTGTTAGGTGAAGGCTACCAAACCTTACACGCACAGACAACTTCAGCTTTATATATATAGAGAGATTTGTTTCAGTGTTTGGGTGGCAACCATGCTGGGGCACCATTTTAAAGGGTTTAGCAACGCAAATCAACCCACGTACTTATTCTATCAGTCTCTTTTTGCTACACCATTAAATTACAAGGGTGTAAACAAACCAGAATAAGTTACAAAGTGGCAGTGTGTGTGTGTGTGTGGGGGGCAAACACATACAAGGGGGGGAGGTGCTGAAAAGACCTTGAATATCAAAGGGAGAGATGGAAAGAGAAATTTACAACTTACCTTCAATAATAAGGGCCAATCTGAGGTGTCCAATTCCTGAAGACCTTTTGATGGAGCTAATGCAAAAGACTGATTGTGCTGGATTTCCTGAAGAATACAAAAAAGCAAAGGCATTAACAAAAAAGAAAAGGAAAAAAAAAGCACATCTACAGAGAAAGTAAAACAAGAAAGAAAAGGTGGGAAGAAAGAGGAAACTGGGGACTGCAAGTCTCCCTCTTTAACGAATACACACAGCAAGCTTGGCAAACTGTTTATATCATCATTTTTTTTCTTTTACATGATATGGGTTGGTGGATGTGTTTCTGTACACCATCACTGTTTTTAATGTCCACCGATGCAGAGTTTTCTACTGCCAAATGCCCTCACCTGTGGTCAGCCCCAACACCTGTTGCCAAGCAAGGTGATATTTCCTCCATGGCCAGATGTGTTCTTACGGAATACTGGAAATGAATGACACTGCTTGTCATCATCATCATCACCGTTTAGCATCCGCTTTCCATGCTAGCACAGGTTGGATGGTTCAACTGGGGTCTGGGAAGCCATGGAGGTAGCACCAGGTCCAGTCTGATCTGGCAGAGTTTCTACGGCTGGATGCCCTTCCTAACGCTAACCACTCCGTGAGTGTAGCGGGTGCTTTTTACGTGCCAGACGAGTCTGGCAAACGGCCACGATCGGATGGTGCTTTTTATGTGCCAGGCGAGGCTGGCAACGGCCACGAACGGATGGTGCTTTTTATGTGCCAGGCGAGGCTGGCAACGGCCACGAACGGATGGTGCTTTTTACGTGCCAGACGAGTCTGGCAAACGGCCACGATCGGATGGTGCTTTTTACGTGCCAGACGAGTCTGGCAAACGGCCACGATCGGATGGTGCTTTTTATGTGCCAGGCGAGGCTGGCAACGGCCACGAACGGATGGTGCTTTTTACGTGCCAGGCGAGGCTGGCAACGGCCACGAACGGATGGTGCTTTTTATGTGCCAGGCGAGGCTGGCAACGGCCACGAACGGATGGTGCTTTTTACGTGCCAGGCGAGGCTGGCAACGGCCACGAACGGATGGTGCTTTTTATGTGCCAGGCGAGGCTGGCAACGGCCACGAACGGATGGTGCTTTTTATGTGCCAGGCGAGGCTGGCAACGGCCACGAACGGATGGTGCTTTTTACGTGCCAGGCGAGGCTGGCAACGGTCACGAACGGATGGTGCTTTTTACGTGCCAGGCGAGGCTGGCAACGGCCACGAACGGATGGTGCTTTTTACGTGCCAGGCGAGGCTGGCAACGGCCACGATCGGATGGTGCTTTTTATGTGCCAGGCGAGGCTGGCAACGGCCACGAACGGATGGTGCTTTTTATGTGCCAGGCGAGGCTGGCAACGGCCACGAACGGATGGTGCTTTTTACGTGCCAGGCGAGGCTGGCAACGGCCACGAACGGATGGTGCTTTTTACGTGCCAGGCGAGGCTGGCAACGGTCACGAACGGATGGTGCTTTTTACGTGCCAGGCGAGGCTGGCAACGGCCACGAACGGATGGTGCTTTTTACGTGCCAGGCGAGGCTGGCAACGGCCACGATCGGATGGTGCTTTTTATGTGCCAGGCGAGGCTGGCAACGGCCACGACGGATGGTGCTTTTTATGTGCCAGGCGAGGCTGGCAACGGCCACGAACGGATGGTGCTTTTTACGTGCCAGGCGAGGCTGGCAACGGCCACGAACGGATGGTGCTTTTTATGTGCCAGGCGAGGCTGGCAACGGCCACGAACGGATGGTGCTTTTTATGTGCCAGGCGAGGCTGGCAACGGCCACGAACGGATGGTGCTTTTTCGTGCCACCTTGTATGACTGTGACAATCATTCTACAAACACACACACAAATATGTATATCGTCATAATCATTTAACGTCTGTTTTCCATGCTGCCATGGATCAGACAGTTTGACAGGAGCTGATTAAGGCCATCAAGATCCATTGTCTGTTGGGACATGGTTTCTGCAGCTGGATGCTTTCCCGAATGCCATCAACTTTACAGAGTGGACCGGGTACTTTTTACTTGGCACCAGTGCCTTTTACATGGACCTAGCATTGGTGCTATATGGCACCACCACCAATGCTTTTTACTTGGCATATATATATATATATTATATATATATATATATATATAATATATATATATATACATACAGAGTGCACCAAAAAAAACCGCATACACATTTCAGGAAGGGAAAAATCTGTATAAATATTTAACTCCTATAAGTACCTCTATAAATATAAATACCTCTTTTGATGTTTTATCAAATTGCAATAACACTAATTAAATTATAACACTGAATTAAAATATTTATACAGATTTTTCCTTTCCTGAAGTGAGAAGCAAACTTCTTAACCAGACAGCCACACCTGCACCTAAAATCATTAAAAATGATTATGGGTTGTTGTTGCTGAGCATTTTTGTCAGTTGCTGAAGACTGACAAAATGATGCTAACGATTCTCTGAGCTCACCACCTTAGCAATAAGAATTGGAAAAAAAAAAAGAAAACAATACTTACAGCAATATCCATTTTGGATTTCATTGTTTTTTCGTCACCTGCAAGAATAAAAATAAAAATAGGAAAATGAGAAAGTTGTGAAAATTTGGCACCAAAGAAGTAGAACTTAACCTTCAAATTAAACAAATTCTCTCTTTCAGTACAGTTTAAAAGCTGGGAGATAATGTTTGATTAATTCAAAACAAATTGCAATGGAATCGGTGGAAATTTGGTGAGATGTTTGGGTTGAATGTTGATGGCCCTTGGATGGGAAAGGTTTAGGGAAGAATAAAAGGGGATAGAGTTTGCTTAAGAGTGGGTGGTGCCAGAGATGATGGCAAACCGAAACCATGGGCAAAAAAGTTGATTGAACATGGATTAACCGTTTAGCCATTAAACCAGGTAAATCCAACCCAAATATTCTACCTGTTCAAACTGGTCAGATCTGGTATGTCACACTTATCCTACAATGTCATTCTAAAAATAAACAATCACTGTCAAAATCTCAAAGCTATGCGATAATGACTGATTAATTAAAAACAATGCAAATACATAAGGATTACATTTGACAGAGTAATTGAAATGCTAAAGAGTTAACGAGAGAGCTCGTCAGCACAGGCCAGAGTTGTGGGTTGGATGGAGTTTATTGAGGTAGATTTTGTAGCCAACTTTTACCTGTTTCCAAGCAAATATTTCCCCAAAGCCAGACACATTTCCAGTAAATATTGGAAATGAAGGCCATTGCTTGTATGACAGTAACACAACCCAGTGCAGTTCTGATCAAACTGTCCAACTCATGCCAGCATAGACAACTATCATTCTATGTCAGGACAAGGAGACACATACAAAACAGGCTTCGTTCAGTTTCCATCAGCCAAATCTACTCACAAGGCTTTGGTTGGCCCATTACATTTGAAACCAAAACAGGGAGCATATGAATGAAATATCTTCGATCAGTGCTGGATTAAGCATTAAGCAAGAGAAGCAAGTGCTTAAGACATCAAGGGAAGGAGGGGACACCAGAGAAATGGTAAATGGTTAAAGGAAATCACTTCAAACTTGCTAAAATAATATTCAAAGTGGTTTATATGATTGAAAATATAAGTTTGAAGTGTTCATGATGTTAGAGTGAGGATGGCCAAAGACATTGCAATCAAAAAATAAAAAGGAGATATCTTTACAAATATAAACAAAATGGATACAAAAACAAACATAATTGTCCATCTTACTCTTCTTAGCTTTGTTTCATTTCGAAAATTAAACATATTTTATGATTTATTACTGTTTATAGTTTGAATTACATACATATATGGGGACACCAAAATCTTTGTGCTCTGTGGGTCTTAATCTGGCCCTGCTTTTGATCATAGGTTTGCTCGCTGAAAGCAGACCAGGGGCTAAACACAACGTGGATAATGTAAGAGACTCCAATTCCAGAAATATGCTTTCACCAGACGATGAAGACAGAAACGAGGTCAATGGCAACTGTTTATCGTTTGTTGCATCAACGAGTCCATATGTTTAGCACAGGTTGCAAGAGTGAGATCAATAATTTAGTTCTAATCACGGGTAAACATTGCAAGATCTAATTAGCTAATTGACTGCATTTCCTCAATGTTATTTTACCTTTAAACAACATCTTATGTAAGCAGACCTATGACAAAAACTCTTCCATTCGTGACTCTCCTGACTTTTGAGAGCTATGAATGACTCTACATTATCCAACGTCCTTTCCTTAAGGACATATTAACCTCATAGTGACTCCCAAAACTTAGGCCCAGGATTAACCCTGATCGAGCAAACTTATAATTCCAACTGTCACATTCCCGTCCTTTAAAAGTTTGTATGACTAACATAATCCAATGCCTTCCCCATAAGGTGATTTACAGGTACTTTGGCTGCTATATCTAGCAGGGTGTGCGACTACGTAGAGGCATTCGTTGGCTCATTACAACAATTCTTGTTGGAATCTTAGGTAATCAGAACCAGTAAAGCATTGCTGTGACCCTGACTCGGTACCATCCACGTAGGACATACCGATATATCAAGAATTTACTTATCGACATTTAGCCGCCTTTTTTAAACTACTCGGAGTTTCGGGCCTGTAATTTTCGAATTTATAAAAACCGATAAAAAGTGGTTATTACTACAGTCGGGAGTTTAACATTAAATAATTATTTATTTATAGGTTTTTCTTTTTCTCTCTTTAGAATTCGCTTCGGGAAAGTCACTTTTTTTTCGAAACTTCACATCCAGGACAAATGCGAAATCACAAAATACGGCCCGGGATGGTTTTTAAACAGACTTAGAAAAATTACTTTAGACATATACAAACACTGCTATTGTACACAGTCCAGTGATGGAAGACTCCAACCGTGACCATCCCGTCTTTTACATAGTATCTATGAGTGTATCGTGTAAAGCTCCCCCCCCCCCGGCCCAACTTAGTGAGATTTGAGAAAAACTTGACTGTTTTTCTTGGCGATCAGGTAGTCTTCCTTTCTTGCAGGTGCGTGGATATACAAATGCCGATGTCCAACGTTAAAAGGAAGAGGTGTGGATAACCAAGTCGACCCCCCGATTCAGGTTAATATTACACAAAATCAACAATCACAAAACTAACAGAACCTTGTTTTCGTTGATGGGTGTATTAGAGTAGCGGCCCCCAATCCCTTTGGCACCATTGCACCACGGCCCCGATTACATGCAAAACACTGGGGACAGCGGGGGATCACATTGCAGAACACAATAAATGCATAATATATAACTCAATTATTACATTTATAATAAATAAATATTGCAAAAATATCCCTACACACTGCGATAATCAATGAAATAGAAATAAAATTTTATTTTATTAGTGCGGCCGGTGGTTGGGACCCCTTTTGAGACAACTCACTGTTACACACACATCACTATACCTACCAAGTATTAATATAAAATTCTGTTAGCTATAATCGATATATTTTAGATAGCGATGGGTCCCCTGGCAGATACTATGGCTGACATAGAATGTAATTAGTGCTGTGGGGTGAGGACAAATACAATATATAATGGGTCATGCAAAAAGAGGGCAAAGATCCAAGGAAACCTTTAAAAAAAAACCCCACTACTTGTTAATCCCATCATGAAATTCCAGATTGCTTAAAAATATACTTCATAGAAATGTTATATGTCTATAGAGGTCTCCTGCCTTTCGCCTGTCCCAGGTGGTGCGAAAATCTCAAAACACATCTACAGAGCTTTAAATCTTTTCCTTTTTGCTAATCCTTATCAAATAAATTTGTAGATCATCTAAAATACTTTCTTCTTTTTTAACATTGACAGTAATTATTTATATAATCATTCAAACAATAATTAAAATCTTTTTTTATTAATTTTAAAACTAAAACGAGATAAAAAAAAAATCCACGCCGAAGAGTGACCAAGGCGTGTATATCTATATATCTATCTATATATATATACATTTTCTGATGAAACTACAGGAGTTGAAAGCGCTAATATGAAGAAATAATATATGATATGTAAATAAATATATATTTTTACAACCATCCAGCATTCTGAACACTTTTTTTCTTTCATACGTATTAAATCTGTACATCACCCCCAATACTTCTAACATATATATGTGTATATATATACATAACACAAACAAGCCTAAATGCATCTGTAATATCACAAATATTATAAATTAAATTAGTAAATGTCTTTAACACTACAGTTCACTAATTATTGAAATAATGAGGCCTGTCTGCGTATGGAAAGCAAGAAATGTAAGCACGTGGAGATCGAGTGTGTATACAAGTGTAAATTCATATACACACGTGTGTGCGTGTGTATATATGTATGTATATGGATGTATATAAATTGGAGCAGTGCTCTGTGGAAATAAACAATCGAATTAACAACGGGAATGGCCACAAGTAACATAAATAAAGGAGAGAGACATTCGATCGTAGTTGGCTTAATTAAGCAATGATTAAGAGTATTGATAAAAGGAAGACATTTAAATAAGAAGCGAAGCCGGTGGAACTCAACTTACTCTTCGGGGTCGATGAAGACATGACGCCTTGGCTGGGTCCACGTGGTGTTTGGGCGATGGGCTGCGCTGCCGAACCGACTTGTAACGGCGATGCTCATTGGCCAATCGCACTATAAACAACGTTATTACGTTATTTTAACCCTAGGCCTGTTTAATGTGGTCGTTCTGGCGAACCGGCAGAATCGTTAGCACGCCGGACGAAATGCGTGGCAGTATTTCGTCTGCCGCTACGTTCTGAGTTCAAATTCCGCCGAGGTCGACTTTGCCTTTCATCCTTTCGGGGTCGATATAACCGACTTAATCCGTTTGTTCTCTCTATGTTTAGCCCCTTGTGGGTAGTAAAGAAATAGGTATTACTGTTATTTTAAACCTTGGCCTGTTAAATGTTGTCATTCTGTCCGGTGATATACGGGACATATTTCCCTGGTGTCGGTGCATCGGATATGATACACATCTTTTTATCATGGTTTGTTTCAGTCGTTGAATTGCGGCCATGCTGGGGGCACTGCCTTGAAGGATTATACTCGTACGAATCGACCCCCACTTTTTATTATTTTTTTTAAACGTGGTACTTATTCAATCGATCTCTCTTGTGCAGAAATGCTAAGCTACGGAGACGTAAACAAACCAACACCGATTTCTGGCGGTGGTGGGGAACAAACACGGACACACACACAAGAGTGATTCAGAAAGTAATGCAATTTTTATTTGCCTTCGTCTCCATATGTGTCGGGCTTTTTTTCTGTCTCCGTCTGCCAAACTCACTCAATAAATCTTTGCTCGGCCCGGGGCTATAGCAAAAGACACTTACCCAAGGTGACACACAGTGGGACTGAACCTGAGACCATGTGGTTAGGAAGCAAACTTGTTACCCAACCCCCAGAGTAACTTGGAACGAAAGGAAAGCTTTATATTGCCCAAAACATATGGAACATGGGTTCACTTAAAGTCTGAAAACGTTTAGATAAATGCTTTGGACAGGCAACCTCTGAGTCAGTCCTGATTGACCAGACTTGTGCTCAAAGGTATTCCAACCATGGCCATCACATCTTTCTTCCCTATCACCACCACCACATATAGCAGTGGTGTCACGTGGATCAGCAGTGCCTGAAGCAAGGCAAGTTTTGCGCTCCGATACCATGAGGGCATTTGGCTTTTCCAGTGCCTTAACCTCACCATTGCCTGTGCTAATGCTGTGAAAGAGTTGGCTTGATTCCGTAGGTTCCGTTATCCCTTGTGGTGTAGGACCAATTGAAACATTTGGTACTGCAGGGATGTTTTTTATCCCCGCCCCCACTCACTTTCTTTTGCAAAAGTTTACAATCATCATCATTATCGTTTAGCGTTCGCTTTCCATGCTGGCATGGGTTGGACGGTTCAACTGGGGTCTGGGAAGCCAGAAGGCTGCACCAGGCCCAGTCTGATCTGGCAGTGTTTCTACAGCTGGATGTCCTTCCTAACGCCAACCACTCCGTGAGTGTAGTGGGTGCTTTTTACGTGCCACCGGCACAGGTGCCAGACTTGTCTGGCAAAAGGCCATGATCGGATGGTGCTTTTTATGTGCCACTAGCATGGGGGCCAGGCGAGGCTGGCAACGGCCACGAACGGATGGTGCTTTTTACGTGCCACCGGCACTGGTATCTCAGCTGCAATTTCCATTGATCGATTTCGATTCTGATTCTCACTTGCCTCAACAGGTCTTCACAAGTAGAGTTTTGTGTCCCAAGAAGGAAAGGTATGCATAAGTGGACTGGCTATGCATACCACTTCCGGAAGAATAAAAAAATAGCTGGATTTTTTTAAATTTGCGCTGAGGGCAATCTCACCTGTGGCCTGCCCACTCTACATTACTGATATAAGGCATACCTAGAACTTCATCCTACCAATAGAAACTACTGAAATATGTTTATAAGGTATGAAATCCTTAGTGTTACCTTTTTATTTTGTCTAAGACAATATTTCTCAGCCGTTTCTACCCATTTCTACCCCTTCCCTTACTAATCCCTTGGGATGGATTTCCATGGACATTTGATGTTTAAAAACTAGTTTTCCAGACGCTTCTTTCAAAATTCATATTTTGCTTTGCCTTTCATGCATTCCCTTTATCTCTCCTTTTTTTTTTTTCTACTTGTCTCAGTCATTAGACTACGGCCATGCTGGGGCACCGCCTTGAAGAATTTTTTAGTCGAATGAAACAACTTCAGTACTTATTTTTTTTAAAGCCTGGTATTCATTCTATCGGTCTGTTGGCATCAGGAAGGGCATCCAGCTATGGGAACCATGCAAAAGCTGACACCGGAGCTTAAGACAGCCCTGCAGCTTGCTGGTGCCCAGTCAAACCATCCTACCCATGTCAATATAGAAATCGGACATTAAATGATGATGACTTCCCATCGTATCCCTGTTGCAGTCCCTTATCACGTTCTTCTCCTTCCTCATCTGCTCTTATTTCCTTTCCTTCTCTTCCCCTTTCCCAAACTCATATCCATCACATCCAACTCTATCTCCATCTCACTTACCCAACCACTCACTGGTTCTGGTCCTCAATCCTGATTCTTTTTCTCATATTCCCCTTGAACCTTCACATCACATCTCTCTCTCTCTCTCTCTCTCTCTCTCTCTCTCTCTTTAGATGAAAAAGTCATGTAGTCACCTCTTCAGCAAGAATCTTGTTCATCATCATCATCATCATTTAACGTCCATTGTCCAGGCCAGCATGGGTTGGACAGTTTGACCAGAGTTGGTAAGCTGCACCAGGTTCCAGTCTGATTTGGCATAGTTTTTATGGCTGGATGCCCTTCCTAACCCCAGCCACTTTCAAGATCGTGCTGGGTGCTTTTTATGTGGCACTACACAGACACTTTTACGTGGAACAGCACAGGTGCTTTTACGTGGCACTGTATTGGCACTTTTACATGGCACCATACTAGTGCTTTCATGTGGCACGGCACTGGTGTTTATACATTCCTGTCCCTCTATCATACTTTCATATCCCTCAACACTATCCTCCACACAGTTGAGGGGCCTTGCCTTGCCAGTGTTTGGTGACCTCACTAGTGCTGGTGCCATGAGAAAAGCACTCAGTACACTCCGTGAAGTGGCTGGCATTAGGAAGGACATCCTGCCAAAGCAGAAACTGGAGCTTGGCATAGTCCTCTGGTTTGTTGATTTCTGTTCAACCATCCAGTCCATGCCAATATGAGGAAAGGAACATTAAATGGTGATGATGATGATGAGGAAAATGATGATGATATAGACAACAAATTTCTTTTAGTTTCTGTCAAGCAAATTACTTTACGAGGCATCAGTCAGCTGAGAGGAATAGTAGAAGACAGTTGCCCAAGGTGTCATGCAATGGGGTTGAACCTGAGGCTACAGGATTGAGAAGCGAACCTCTTTACCAAACAGCCATGCCTGTGCCTGTCAAAATAGGCAGAGTCATGGCTGTTTGATTTTTCAGATTAAATGAATAACACAAAAGACTCGTTAAGATTACAATGGTAACTATGTCATTTATTCAAATATACCTTACATTAAATGCTTAATGGAAATCATGTATATGTGTATAAATATATATATATACAAATATACACACCACACACATGTATGTATGTATATATATTTATATATATATTTACACATACACATACATATAAATACATACACACGCATACAGATACCATAGCATATATTAATATATATATATATATATATATATATATACACATATATATATATTATATATATGTATGGTAACATAAACATCAACACGTGTGTGTGTGTGTGTGTGTTTATATGATAATATTTATAAAAGTATGTTGTTGAAATGCATTTAGTAATGAAATTCTGATGAGAACAGACTCTCCATTCTGTTTTAAATCTAAAGAGAAAATCAACAGTAAAAAAAAACGAAGAGAAAACGGCAGGGGAGAGGGGCAAGGGGGAGGGTCTTCTCTCCACAGGAATGTTTTTTTATTTCCTAACCACCCATGTTTAAGGTTCAAACTCAGACAGATTCATTAGTGTGTGTGTGGGGGGGTGAGGGATGGTGGAGGGGGTGTCATTGCACTTTCAACACTGTGTAAACTTCATTTCGATAGACCGTCTTGAAGTAGGGTTCGGCATTCTCATTTAGCGTCAAACAAACTGGTTTCTTGTTTTGGTTCACTTTGTCACTCAAATCCCAGATCTCCGGCATGGCACAACCCTCTCTGGAAGAGAACAGAAGGAAAATAAAATGGTTATAGCTGAAAACAAGAACAAAAAGTGGTGTGTGTGTGTGTGTGTGTGTTATGATATGTGGTTTGTGCCTGATGAATGTGTTTGAGGTGTTTCTCAACATATGAAACTATTAGTAGCACATAAAACCATGTATTGTGTCTATTAAATAATATTCAGCTCTCACCAGATACAATACTTTGTTTTGTTGATCTTCCCATCACAGAACAGTACATTATATATATTTATATTCTTCACTATGAGTAACTTCTATGCTGGGGTAAGAAAAGCATGTTCTTTATCTATCTCCTTAACTTCTTGGAGATTAATGTGTCTATCTGTTCAAATTTAATTAAATTCTATGTCTTTGTGCAGCTGAGGATTGCTCTGCATTTTAAATTGATGTAATGATTGCATTGTTCAATTAAATGGAGTTGCATGAAACGATCGTACTGCATTACCTCTCAATATCCTTGTTGCTTATTTTGATATATATCATCATCCAAACGACAGGAATAGTTTGATGAAATTTTATTAAACAAGAAAATTCTAATACATTACGGAGCTTTTTTTATAATTACTATTGGAATACTTGAATCCATATATTGTAGCTTAAGTATTTTATATATTATTTTATTTTATCTAGTTTCAGCTCACGAGCTGTGGCCATGCTGGGGCACCGCCATTCGCTGTTGCTACATGATTTTACCTCATGAATGCTTTTTAGCAATTGCCATTTGGTGCATGAGAGAGTTCGATGCAGTTGCCCTCATCTGCACCTCCTGCCGTGAAGTTGGTTCATCCGGGACACCTGACAGGAAGAGATCCAGTCCTACTTTAAAGACATCCGCATCCACCCCATGCAGGTCCCTCAGGTTCTTCGGCGGGATATTGAAGAGCTGTGGGCCTCGGAAGCCCAGGCTATCACAATATCTTGTCCTACATCTTGATGGCAAATTTGATGGCAATATATATATATCGCCAGTAAACCATAAATCCAAAAGAGAAGTAAACTCTAAGTTCTGGAGCAGTAAGAGTAATTAGATAAAGATGGTTGTGGCTGGTCTATGGGGGTCACCCTGGGTTTCACCTGCATAAAGCACTTAACTTTACAGCGTTTCTTCATACTCTCTGAAACTGGAGGAGGAAAAGACTTCATTACTCTTTTAACAACAAAGGATTGTCTCCCTTTGACAGCTATTCGTAATTGACCCTGTTAGCGTGTCCCAGGATGCCACCAGGAATTTTCTAGAGTGCAAGCAGGGTCCAAAGACTTCTGTCCTGGGGTTAAGGATGTACCCCGGGTTGAGGGGGTCCTTTAATATCCTCGTCTGTTCAGCATTTGGTTATGCATAGTTGCAGTTAACCCAGCAATATCCAGTCCAAATACTTAGCTGTTTTATGCTCAAACTGGCCAGATCTGGCCTTTCACACCTACCCTACAATGTCATTCTAAAAATAAACAATCACATCTTCAAAATCTCAAAGCTGCAAGACCATGCAGGATTAATTTTATAAAATATGAATAATTAAGCCTTACATTTGACAGAGGAATCGGAATGCCAAAGGATTAAAGGATTAATAGAAGGGGAAGGTGTGTTTGATAAATGAAAAATAACTTTGGACGGGATCATTTCTCACTCTCTGTCCGTCTGTCTGTCTCCATACACATTCTCACTGCCTTAATACTTTGATGTATAATTTGGTTGTAATTGTTATTGTTGTCTATAGTTGGAGTGAATGAGAAGAATGTCCTACCTTGGCCGTTTCCGGCACCATGACCCCTCCAAGATAGCATAGTCCACATGTAAATCAACCAGGTTCTTTTTCACATCCTTCACCGGTTTCCGACTGTACATTGAATAAACTTTCATTGTCCGTTCCCTGCAAAAAAAACAGTGCACAACATGCAATGATGAGATAATGGAAGATATAAGACCAATCAAAGACATTTGAATATAAAACCATGGAATAAAATTAGAATTTTTATTTTTGGTCAGAAAGTGCTATTTCCTATTTGCTTCCATTTAGAAATCAAAGGAAATGACTTCAACCCTTACTATTCTCTTCGAAGTTTGCTTTTGTCACCTGGACATCATCACCATCATCATCATCATTTAACATCCATTGTCCATACTGTCATGGGTTGGATGGTTTGACCAGGGCTGCTTAGCTGAGGGGCTGGACCAGACTTCAGTCTGATTTTAGCTTGGTTTCTATGGCTTGATATGCTTCCTAATGCCAACCACTCCAGGACAGTCGTGGGTGCCTTTTATGTGTCACTGACATGGGTGCCTCTTATATGCCACCAGCTTGGGTGCTCTTCAGGAGGGAACTTGTGGCAAGGGTAGACCCAAGAAGATGTGGGATGAAGTGGTGAGAAACGATCTTCAAATGCTGGGCTTTATTGACAAAATAACAAGGGACCAGGAGTTGTGGTGATTTTGCTGTACTTGAGAAGATAGGTCAAGCTAAGTAAGATTTCTGTCCTTCGCAGGAGATGCTTCCACATAAAATGCACTCATGTCGGTGCTGCATAAACACCCCCCCTCCTGCTGGAGGCACGTAAAAAGCACCCGGCACATTCTGTAAAGGAAGGGCATCCAACCATAGAAGCCAGACCACAACACACAATCAGAGTCTGAACAGCTCTTGTCAAAGCATCCGATCCATGCCAGCATGGAAACATGGATGTTAAGTAAAGATGATGATGGATCGGATAGTGTTAAACATAACTACTGGAACACACGTGTAGATACTCGTAATGGAACAGACTGTCCACTTACCTTAGACCAACATCTTCATAATGTGGATGATTCACTATGGGTCTTTTTGTGCAAAGCTTTACCGTTGCCATTGTTGGCATGGCACCAGCAAATACAGCATCTGTGAGAGGAAGCAGAGAAATTTGGTTAAAGTCCTCCATACACACATAGACTCAGAGAAAGGAGTTAACTTATGGGATTTGAGTAGAGAGAAGAAGAGACAGAACAGGAAAGAGAGAGAGAAGTGAGGGACACTTTGAACAATGCAAGAGAGAGAGAGTGAGAGAGAGAGAGAGAGAGACTTACTCTTATCAGTGTTGTACACAATCCATTCGACCAGTTGCTCCAGGGGGACGTTGCTGAATTCACCGACAATGCTAAGCTGATGACTGATATTCTTGTAACCCTGATACATTGTTCCAGCTAAGTAGAGGGCCAGCAGAGCAAAATGACGTTCTTTGTTGCCAACCCATCCAAACAGCTAAAACAGGGGTCATAAAAAAGTTATAATGAAGTTCGTTAAAGTTCTGGGATGTTTCATCTAACACAAAATATTTTCATATTTTTAAGGTGGGACCTCAACTAACTTTAGATCACATGACCAGAAGGCAAGAAGGTACCTTGGGTAGTTTCAGAAATTTGAATGGCACAAAACAGTAAGATAATTGTCAATCACAGTACAGTACCTCAGGTAACTGTACGTCACAACAGAGTACATCAGACAGCTACAGGTCCCAAAACAGTGTTTCAAATGCCTGTATGCTCAAAACAATAGCTGAGTTACCTGTTTGTCACAAAACAGTACCTGAGATAACTTATAGTTCACAAGAAGATGATTCGTAACTGTGGGTCAAAAGACAGCCCCTCGGGTCACCAGAGAGTAAAACAGGTATCCTGAGGCTATAACAGTATTTCAGTTACTTCAGAATCACAAAATGGTACCTCAGATATCTGTGGACCATATAACAATACTTAAGGAATGCGTGGATCACCCGATGGTACCTCAGATGTCAGACAGTCACGTCACAACACTTAAAGTGCTGTGGGTCACATGACAGTTCCTCAGATGTCGGTAAGTCTTTCATTGTCAGCAACATTAATTTAGTAGTCTGTTGATTCATCATTTTTCATGCGTAGGGTCAGTCAGGACCACCGGTGCTCCTCATCAGCTCTATGGTCGGCTCTACGCACACTGCCGCCTCTGAGACCACTGACTTGGGATGACCCCAGCTCCATCAAGCCAGAGCATGAAGCAAACAAGCAAGCTGATCCCTGATGGTGTCTTTGAGCTATGTGGGAATGTCTCAGGTGTCTGTGGATCATGTGGCGGCAGCACCACAGGTGAGTTCAGATCAAATGACAGTAATCTACCTGTCTGTAAGTAAACAGGATTGAAATTACAGTTTGGTGTTGTAGTGAGACAGCACCTCACCTCATCAGTGTGTCAGTGGAGAAAAACAAAGAAAAAAGCAAAAAAACAAGGGCTTTACCTGTCTGTAGGCTAACAGTGAAGTCATAAGACACAGGTGTGGTGTCCAGAAAAGCTTCAACCTCATTATCAGTACAGCCATGGCTGTAAATGCTAAAAGCTGGAAAATATGGTAGACCAACTGATGGGAGAAGAAGAAGAAGAAGAAGAAACAGGGAAACCAAATTATTAAGCATTGAGACGACTGGAAGAGGAAAATTGCTTTCTGACATGTTTGGGATTTTCAGAAAGTTCAGAGCAAATAGCAGTAACTAAAACTGTTCCCCCCACCCACAACTCAACTGCCACACGTCATCCCCACCCTTAATCCACAATTTCCTACATCCACCTTGCTTCATCCCCGCCCAACCTTTACAGTTGTTCCCGACCATTCTTACTCCCAGTCTCCCATCTCTTGCTTCTCCTTAAACTCTTGTGAACTTCTCTCCTAGTTCCTCTCCTCCCACCCACTTCTACCTTCCTTGTACCTCGAGGGAGCCACCCGGACACCTCATTACCACTAAAGGCAGCTCCTACTGACCATTCTCACCCCTTACGTGATGTAGTTCCTCAAGAAAATCCGACTCAGCTCCTTTCTCTCATATTTTAACATAGTGGTTCTCAACCATTTTCTGCCTGTCGACCCTTTTGATTCCTATTGTCCTCAGGTGGGGTGGTGTCGGCTCAGAGCCATTCAAGGTTTAAAAATACGTATCATATTTCTATGATTAAATATTAAAAGGAATTGTATATAAATCTGTTAAAACCTTTTGTGTATTGTAGCAGTAGAACCAGTTTATTTCACATAAATTTTAATAAAATCTTATATGCACTCCACAATGGCCATATGGACCCTGGTTAAGAAACACTCCTTAACCCCTTATCTTCGAGCATAAAGCTGCTTCTCCGCCCCACCCCGAAAGGATGACAAGCAAAATCGACCTCGGCGAAATCTAAACTCAGAACAAAGACCCCTAAACCTTTTTCCTGGTGTGCTAACGATCCTGCCAGCTCACCGCCCGAAAAAGGGTTAATATATTTAATAACAGAGTTTACAATGAATTAACGGCCCTAACACAGTGCTGAAGTCTTTGAAAGGGTCACTGGCAAATAATTTAACTCTAAAACAATTAGTTGGTCATAAAAAAATCTGTTCGTGCCATGATTAAAACCTGCTCCCAGCATCGTAAGGTTTAAAACATTCCATTAATTTTTATAGACAAGGGGAAACAACTCTCTTTTTATTTGAATTCCAAAGTGGTGGGCTTGGCTGAATCGTAAGCATGACGGACAAAAGGCTTAGTGGCACTTCTTGCGGCTCTTTACCTTCTAAGTTCAAATTCGGCCGAGGTTGACTCTGCCTTTCATTCTTTCGGAATCGGTAAAATCTGTACCAGTTGAGCACAGGAGTCGATTTGATCGTCCAGCCGCCTCCCTCAAATGTTCAGACGTTGCGCCGATAGTATAAAGGAACCTTTACGTTTTGTTTTGTGTTTGAAGACTTCTTATTAACCCCATAAACCATAAACAAGACAATTTCAGATTTTAGCAACAATGAATTATTTTACAGAAAGAAATAATTACGCTTTTATCGAATCATTTAAAAGTTACGATCAGTTCAGTTTGGCTCATAACCAAACTGAACTGATCCGTTGCTAGAATAATCTTTCCAGTCCCTTTTGCATTTTCTTCTATTAATTTTCTGTTCAGTGTGCGTTGGTGTATTTTACTTAAAATTACCAACTTCCATCATAACGAGTATCAACACCACTAAAATAATAGAGGGGGACGGGGTTTGTTTAGTGGTTCAGGTGTTTGGTTTATAATCGTAACAGGAAAAATTACTTCTGAGCATTATATAAATGTAAAAATTCCCCAATAAGGGTGATAACTACAGTAGTGTGTGTGTGTTTGTGTGTGTGGGGAATGATCTTATTTCTGTCCATCCATCTTCTCTATCCACAATACTTGGAAAGAGTTCTTAGGCACATAATCCCTAGGGTCCTATCATAAGCAACCGTTCCCACCAGAGATTATGGACATTATCCAACCATCTCGCCCTTGGTCTACCCCTAGGCCTGCTGTCGGTCGGCTCAGCTTGAAGAATTGGACTTGCGATTCCATTCTGTCCACATGTCCTTAGCGTCAGAGCTGTGACCTCTCAATGCAGTGGTGGTGATGGTAGTGATCGTTGTGGTAGTGTAGTGGTGATGGTGCTAGCAGCAGTAGTTGTAGCAGAATCAGAAAAACTAACAACATGTCAATAAATGCAGGAGTTATTTACCTCAGCATATGGTTTGCTTTTATCTTCTCTGGAAATATTTCAGGAAAACAGGAAAAACAGAGAGAAAAAAATGTTTAAAACATTGAAATTTTATAAAACATAGCAAACAGATCAAACACATTATAAAGAACAACAACAACAACACTAATTGATTTCAAATTTTGGCACAAGGCCAGCAATTCTGGGAATGGGGTAAGTCAATTACATCAACCCTTCCCCTCAACTGATCCTTATTTTATTGACCCCCGAAAGTATGAAAGGCAAAGTTGACCCTGGCAGCATTTGAACTCAGAATGTAGAAACAGATGAACCACTGCCACACCAATACCAATACCAATACTAATGCTACCACACACCAATATTTGATTGGTTTTTATTTTTTTTGACCCTGAAGCGAGGAAAGGAAATGCAGGCCATGCTAGGGTTTGAACTCAGAATATACAAGGACAGCGAAGGCATGTGGTTTTGCGGTTACACTATTCAGCTTATGAACATAAGGTCATGAGTTCAATACCTGGCAGAGCATTAAGTCCTTGAGCAAGACACTTTACTTCACATTGCTACCATCCACTCAGATGGCGAAAATGAGTTGTACCTGTAATCCAAAGGGTCACTGAATCTCCCTGAGAACTACATTAAGGGTACCACATGTCTGTGGAGTACCCTTTCCTGAGTAGGCTGTTCCTGTTGATTGAGTCAACTAGAATCCCCATTGTCGTAACCTCCGGGGCTGCACACAGACCCTAGCTATGTCCCTGCTTCTCAGCTGGGATTACTTACCGTAATGAATCATCAGATTTCCCTTTTGCAGACTTTTTCCTCTTCCAGGATAACCATTCCTGATAAACAACCTGCAACGTTTCACAGAAAAGACAACATTATTTGGGGTGAAACAGCAGTAAGCCATTAGGGAGTGGTGGGAGTGGTGGTGTTGGTGGTGATGACGACTGCTGCCTCTGTCACCATCCCTACCACTGCTGCCACCACCACAACCACCAACAACAGAACGACAACAATAACAGCAACAACAGTGTAGTGGCTATTTAGCCATATTAACATGGGTTGGATAGATCTGCAATACAACAACCTTGCACACAAATCAGTCATCAATCATCAGTCATCAGTCATCACTACCCAACAAAGAAGCCTCTATATCAGTCATGGACAAACTGCAGCATGGGGACCTTCCTGAATGGCAGACCTAATGAAAAATTAGCCTGAATTTATTAATGGTGCCTCATCATCAACTCCTGCAGTTCACTTCTCTAAAAAAAGGTTGTCCATGCCTGCTTTATGTGGTCTCTAGACATGACCTGCTAGAAATAGCAACCAAATTTCCCTCAAATAACACTGTACCATCTCAGTAAAGAAGAACATTTTAGATAACATGGGCATGTGTGCACTTGGGGCCTGGCAGGAACATCTTTAAAAGCCTCATGTTTGCGCAATCAGGACAAAACAACAACAACAGCAGTCATCTCATTAGCAAGTCTTCAAGATCTTCAGTAAGGTCTCAAAACCTTCTTCGCTCTCTGAAGAGGATTGTCAATAGTTACACACCATGAAACGCAGCATCTATGCTTCAGTCGTAAAGAGAGAGAGAACAGAGGAAAGAAAGCAAGAGAGACAGTGAGATGGACAAAGAGACAGAGGAAGAGAGGGATAGACAGATGGACAGACTGAAAGAAGGATGAATAAATAGACAGACAGACAGACAGGTAAATAAGGCTGCATGTCAAGAAATAAACAGACAAAGAAATAGACAAAGAGAATAATGGACAGACAGACAGGCAGATAGATAGATAGATAGATAGACAAATAGATAGGTAGATGGATGGATGGATGGATGGACGGACGGACGGACGGACATGCAGAAAATGAGGTAGATAACTAGAAATAAGGAGAGACAGACAGGTAGATGGATAGATATGGAGAAATACAGAGAGAGAGAGATACATATCAATAAATAGAGAAAGAGGTACTTACTAAAATGATTATTGCAAGGACGGAAACAAGGACTCCTGGAGCCAGAAGAGTTTTTAAAACACGTATTGGAGTCTGGGAACAAAAATGCATTAAAAATTAATTACAATTATCAAATACACATCGCAAACAAGACTTTCAGCTACAGAAATAATTAAGCCATGTTGGTCATGGGATTTGTTGAAGCATCCATTTGCAGGACTTATTGAACATCACATGACCTAATAATAAAAGGAGCTGAGACTTCAGACCAAGAACCTTGCTCTTTTAAATGCTGGCATCATATACTTCATCATCATCATTTAAGATCCGTTTTCCATGCTGGCATGGGTTGGATGATTTGATTGAGATCTGGAGAGCCAGGGAGCTGCACCAGGTTCTAATTGTCTGTTTTGGCATGGATTCTAACAGCAGGATGCCCTTCCTAATGCCAACCACTTTGCAGAGTGCAGGGGTTGCCTTTTACATGGTACCAGCACAGGTGCTTTATATGTGGCATGCCTACTCTTAATGGATCCAGGTTCCACCCCACTATGTGGTACTTTGGGCAGATGTTTTCACACAGCATTTGGGTCAACAAAAGTTTTTGCCAGTGAAACTGGGTAGATGGAAACTGTGCAGAAGCCTACTGGAAGGCCTGTACCTGTTTTCCAGCAGCAGCCCTGATCTGCTGCTCAGTTTAACACCACCTCCTGGTCTTCAATATCTCAATGCGCTGCTCTTTACCAAAACAACCTAAAAGTTGCAGTTTTTTTTCCTTCTTGCCCCAACTTTTTGAGGCTCTGGGAAAGGTTGTAAGCAATGATTTTGTTCTCTGACTAAGCAATAAAACAGGAAAAAACTCCCCACAAAGGCTTTAATCCTTTAGCATTCAGATTATTACTCTATCAAATGTTTTGAATTAATAGATTCAAGATTTCAATGATGTGATTGTTTTATTTTTAGAATGACATTGTAGGGTAGGTATGAGAGGCCAGATTTGGCCAGTTTGACCCTTTAGCATTTAGATTACTCTGTCAAATGTGACACCCATTTATTCACATTACTTTGAATTAATCATGCATTCTCTTTTAGCTTCAAGAGTCCAGTGATGTGATTGTTTATTTTTAGAATGACATTGTAGGGTAGGTGTGAGAGGTCAGTAGAATACTTTGGCCAGATATAACTGGATTAAGTGCTAAAGGATTAAATGCTTTTTAGTTTTTCTGATGCATTTGACTGTGGCACCAGTGTAGCAACAACAACAACAACAAGAGACAATAATTCTTGCTACACTGGGCACACGGCCTGAAATTTGTGGGGAGAGGGTTAACCATTTACACTGACCACACTGCTGCTCAGCTGGTAATTATGAACGAAGGCTAAGTCAACCTTGGTGAAGTTTAAAATCAGAACGTAAAGCCAAAAGAAATATCACTCAGCATGTTGGCAATTCTGCCAAGTTGCTGCCCTAACAAGAGACAATAAGAAGTAAGAAAACAGCAGCCACTCACTTCGGCCTCCATGAAGTCAAACTCCACAGCACATGTATACAACATTGTGTGAAAATTCTTGAAGTTGGTGAATTTTGTTAAAAGTAAATCTCCAATGTGAGCCTGGAAAATACAAAAAACCATGAATATTAATGGTGTATGAGAGAAAATAATGTGAGGTGGGGGAGTAGGTGTTGTTGTTTAGTCTCAAGTTAAAATTGGTTGTGAAAACCTGTGGCAAAAAAGTATTCCAGTCTGTGGGTTTGTAAGTTAATGTTGGTTGTGCAGAACTATGACCAAAAGGCAACCTAGTGTGTTGGTTTGTAAGAAGACTTCTTCTAACATGACAGAGAGAGGAAGAGAAAGGGATGTGAAGGAGAGGAAGAGAGAAAGAGAGAGAAAGAAAGGAAGAGAGGGGGGAGAGAGAGAGAAGGGAATAGGGGGACAGAGAGATAAGCAGTCAGAATCTGAGAAAAGAGTAGATTAAGCGAAACGACTTACATCATCAGCTATTTTTAAGACTTTTCCAATCATAATCTTAAATCCAACGGTTCCCATCAAGAGGAGACAACCCTGGGTAAACTTGAAAGAGAAGACAAATCGTGAGTACAACAACAACAACAATAACAACATCATCATCATAAAAGGCAAAATTGACCTCGGCAGAATTTGAACTCAGACATAGACACAGATGAAATGCCGCTAAGCTTCTTGCCTGACATGCCAACACTTCTGCCAGTTCACCACCTCCTTAATAATAATATCAAAAGATAGTGCTCATGGGAAATGCCCAAATCCTACGTAAAATACTGTCTTTGTAAACAAATTCATAATTTTCTTGTGTTCTTAAACATTCTCTAGAACAATACTATGTACAAAACCAAATATATACCACCCTAGGCATAACACCAACATGAACTTCTAACTTGTTGTCTCCTGAGGTCTCTGGGTGAGACTTGGAGCCAACTTGTACAAATACAAAGCAAAAGTCAAACATAAAATAATAATAATAATAATAATAATAATAATAATAATAATAATAATAATAAGTGCCCTGATGCAGTACCAAGCAGTGGCCATGCCCTGATGCAGTACCAGGCAGTGGCTCTCATGGCTTCTGATCTTGACTGATTGGAAGTGTTATCATGTACATTGTTATGTCTTGGTATAAAAGATGGGCTACAGCAAATATTCTGCTCAATACCACAGATTTGCTTGTCAGTTGTTTGACCTTAACCAGTTGAGCATGTCCCTTGGTGGCTGATGATATGTGCATCTCTGATCACGAGCAGAAGTAGTGGGGGAGCATCATAGCCATGTGTTGAGAGGGATTCTTTGGGGTTTGAATAATTCACCTCCGGAAACATGGGTGGTTCTTTCAACATCCTTAAACAACCCTTATTCAGGGACCTTTTGAGAGGGATGGGCTACTCAACCTGAAGAAAATTCTAACTGGGCCCCACCTGCAAGGTCATGCGCTGTTTATCTTGATATGAGATCACCATGTCGCACACATATGGTTGTGATGCATGTGCCTGGTGTACCCTTATCAGACGGGTAGTCATGATGGGTATACTGGGCTTCGTATACTTTACCCCAGTGTCACTTTGATGGCATGCACTACTCTCTCACTCAATAATAATAATAATAATAATCTTTTCTCAGTTTATGTTAATTTATTAAACACTAGCCAAAAGTCATAAGAACTTTTTGAGGGAGATTTGGCTGCTATTTAAGTTAACAGAATGGAGACTCTCTTACCATAATTAAGATCCGGAGCCGTAATTTCACAAGTAATGGTTCCAGAAACATAATCACCTAAAAAAAGGGAAAAAAAATGCTATAAAGAATAGCAGAAGACACACCCACACCCGTATATATGAGGTGTAACCAGGTTCTAAAGTTAGAGGGAGCGATCACATAAAAAAGGGATAGTGTGACACCTACCAAGCAATGTTTAATTCATTTCTCTTTATTATGTGGAATATTCTATTTGTTATAATATACATAATTGCATTCTACATTCATTGATTTCGTGTTTCATTATTGTATGAAACTTAAAACTATTGATACTGGTAACTAAAGGGTTAAAAAGAAGTTGCTGAAAAGGCACCAATTTTGGAAAAATGTGTTCAGGGGGAGCAGTTGTTTCCCTAGCTCCTCTATTAGCTATGTCACAGATATATATATAGCAGAGTTTTGGTCAGTTAGCATCTGAACTACACAGCCTCATATGTTCCTAAAATTTAAATCTACATCTTTACCTGTATATTTACCTTCCCTAAAATGTTACTACTTGATTTGAAAGCTTTTATATTATTGGAAAACCTATATAAATTAGCTGAAGAGTACTCAGCATCTTAAATCTGCTGTAATATTTACAGCTTTTAATAAAATGTTGTAGTATGAAACAATTGTACTAAATTGCCGGAATCATTCTTGTTGCTTATTTTATATATATATATATATATATATATATATATATATATACACAATATATATATTTGTGTTATTGTATGTTTGTATTATTGTTTTTTTCTTTTGTTGTATACATATTATTTTAGCTTGTCCCATTTTATTATTGTCCCTGTATACATTCATTACTTTTTCCCAGAAGCTTAATGCTCTGGCGCTGCCAAGATGGAGTGGTCTCAATGTTAAAAAATGCAAAACCAAGAGAATGTCTTGGTCTTTGACTGACAAGGAAATCTGCTGCGAATTTTTTGTGTTTTGTGTTTTTGTGGAATTCTCCATTTTTTATGTTTACATCTAGTTTTCTGTTTGCTGTGTTTTCGTCTAATTTTTCTCTTTGTTGTGTTCTTTCTGTTCAACCCTTGAAATTATATATATATATATAAAATCCGTTCCATCTATCTGTTTGTGTGCTTATAATTCGAGTATTGTTCATCCAATCATGCTGAAATTTTAAACATGGATACATGAGAGAGCTGGGCATTCTGTAATCTAAAAAGATTTTCAAAATCGTTAGTTTTAAAGTGAGAATCGCTATTTTTGTAACCTTTATGTCCTGTTTGTTCTGCCATTAAAACACCCAGTTGCTCACGCAGTCGGCTCATGCCATTTCACTGGCAACAAGGGGAGTACAGGATGACAGTCAGCCAAAACCATCGCTATGCTGTCTCTCTTCTTTCCCCTCTCTGTATGTACCACTGGTACGGGAGCCAGGCAGGTGGCACTGGCATTGACTATGCTTGAATGGTGCTTTTTACGTGCCGCCAGCACAGGTGCCAGTCAGGTGGTGCTGACATCGGCCAAGACAACAATTTCACTTGACTCAGCAGGTCTTCTCAAGCACAAATGGGGAGAATTAGAGTTATGTTCCCTTTGACTGTAAACTGTAAACCTGAAAGGATCGTGGGCCGAGAGCCTGTGGGACAGCTGCTCAATTTGGAGAGGGTGGTAGTTTCCAATTCGCCAACAGGAACTTAGCCATATGTTTACAACCAATGTGGGATGGATGAGATGGAAAGCCTTATTCTTTGATACTACCCTATCTCTCACTATTATGGAACATTACAATTTAAAGACACGTAAATACCCTCCAATGGTTAAAGAGGAAACCCCTTTTGAGGCAGACCTCCTTGATCTAGTTACCAATATCAGATTGCTGCTGTATCCCATGTGTTACTTAGTCCATATAACTCCAGCACAACTGAAGCCAATAACCACTTCATCTCAGATAACCAAATATAAGTCCACGGTGGACAAACACAGAGCTGGAATTTGAAACTAAACAAATAATGAATTTAATCTTTGTTGATAACAGCTAAACTTGTCCTTTTCTTTGCAAGCTGATCTTTGTCAGTGACGTGACACAGATAAACATCCCTGAAGTGGCCCCAATAAACCTTTAACTGAGATAAAAACGACTGAAGCAAGCAATTGAGAGATATTTACTTACCAACACTGTAATTAGACAGGAGAAGTAGAAGGATGTGAGTAACATTTCATTCATGAACAACAGAGTCCAACTGATCAACCAACCTAACTGAAGAGATGATAATAATAATAATAATAATAAGAAGAAGAAGAAGAAGAAGAAGAAGAGGATAATAATGAAAATGATGATGATGATGGTGGTGGTGGTGGTGGTGGTGGTGATGATGATGATGATGATGTTGATGAATATGATGATGATGATGGTGATGGTGATGATGATGAAAGTTTCAAATAACGACAAAGTGATTTTACTAAATTTTCCATTCTTTTAGAAGGCAGTACATTTCAACAGAAATCTGCCAATGAAAGGCTTTGAGTGATCAAAACTAAAAGTTTCCATCAAAATTCCATGTTTATGTCTGCAACACCAACTTAATTATGAGAGAGTTATTTCACTAAATTCTTCATAATTTTCAAAAGGTTTAAAGGGGTCAAATTAAAAGCTTCCATCAAAGATTCTGTGTTTACTAAACACCAAATTAATAATGTCAATTCTTCATAAATTTCGAAATTAATTGAAACAAAAGCTGAATATCTCATCACAGATTGGATAACAAAGGAGTTAAAGAATGATTCTTTCGAATTCTAATGAAAAAAGCAGAAATGAATATTTACCAACTGGCCAAATACAATAACTTTAAGTTTCCGTGATCCAATGAAGTTTAGCATATATGTGGCAAAAACTGACATTGTTTGGGTCATCAGGGCAAACTGAGCAAACTGCAATGAGAGACGAAATCATAGAAAGAACAAACAATATGTTGGAGTTTAGTGAAATATCTTGGTTAATATTAATTCTTTTAGCATTCAGATTCCTCTGTCAAATGGAATAATGCTTATTAATTCACATTGTTTTGAATTAATCACGGATTATCTCATAGCTTTGAGATTTCAATGATATGATTGTTTATTTTTGGAATGACATTGTAGGGCAGGTGTGAGAGGCTGGATCTGGCTTATTTGAACATAAAGGGTAAAGAACCCCTTTGGTCACAAATGACCATGGGATTGCACCGAGAAAGTTCCCCCTCCAGGGTACAAACCTGGGCAAGGTTGTTTATATGGAAGACCAGCAGTCGCCCATACATATAAGCCTCTCCTCCTCATGCCACTGATGTTATCCAAGGGAAAGGCAAAGGGGCCGATACAGATTGGTATCAGTGATGTTGCAACTCATTTCGACAGCTGAGTGAACTGGAGCGACATGAAATAAAGTGTCTTGCTCAAGAACACAACACACGGCCCGGTCCAGGAATTGAACTCACTACGTCATGACTGTGAGCTTGATGTTCTAACCGCGTCTTCACTTTCGACCATAAAACAGGTAAAGCATTTGGGCCAGGTATGGCTGGTTGAAATGCTGAAGGGTTAAACGTGGATGTCTCGTTAGAACAAACTTCATGGGGTACTTATTCCATCCACCCCAAAAGGATGAAAAGCAAAGTCAACCTTGATGGGTTTTGAATCAGGATGTAAAGGGCCAGTAGAAATATTGTTAAGCATTTTGTCTGAAACACCAATGGTTCTGCCAAATGCTGCCTTATATTCTCTAAGAATATTGGTTTCAGTGTTTCTATAACCGAAGACACATAACGGAACTCCTACAGGTTCCAACTTAGGGGGTTGGCAGCTTATTAGGCTTACTCCAATATGGAGCCCTCACATCAAGTCAAGCGAGGGTTCACGTTCTGCTTTTTTTGGTTTTACAACCCCTACATTGATTCCTGTTCAATCAAAGTACTTGGGTGGATCTTCTACAATCCTCAAGTGAGTAACTTACCACCTAAAGATATGTTTTAACTGATGCCTACCTGCCATGGGATCATGAACAATGTAGCTGCTATGGCAACAATAAGACTGTGGCGCCACATGGGTCGATTTGTTCTGAAATTTAGAAACATTCAATATAATAGCAGTACTCATGGAGACTCCACAATTATTTGGAAAACTACAAAATTGCTGGAAGCTAACATAAAACCATGAAATGCATCATTTAGTTTTAATCCTTTCGTTATTGTATTTATTTTGAGATGCTCTGTTTTTCTTTCAATTACTTTAAATACAACAAAAAATTTGGTAAAATAATTTAGTTATCATTCCTCTGTTGTTAGGAACATTAATTGTGACGGTTTACTGGGTTGTTATGAAGGTGTAATGTTAAGAGAGAACACCTTTGTAAAGTGTATTCTTTGTTATACACCTGTCACCACTTCTACCTTAAAGAGTTGCACTTTAGTAAGGGCTACATACAAATGGACCATGACAGAAATAATTGAAAAGGTGTTGGAAGAATAAAGTAGACAGGAAACACTGTAAACAGCCTTAACCAAGTAACAAAATAAGACATCATCCACATAAGAGAGAGAGAGAGAGAGAGAGAGAGAGAGAGAGAGAGAGAGAGAGAGAGAGAGAGAGAGAGAGAGAGAGAGAGAGAGAGAGAGAGAGAGAGAGAGAGACTGACTAGTCACGTGTTGGGATGTATATCTGAAAACAATACTATGTGTGTGTGTGTGTGTGGAGGCACATGGTTTAGTGGTTGCACTTCTGGTATAGTGTACCCAATCAGAATTGACTGAGGTACCTCTGATATTACAGTGGTTGCACTTCTGGCATAGTGTACCTGGTCAGAACCTTAGAATATAGCAGTTATACTAATTGTACATTCTACACACTCAAAGCTAACAGAAGCCATTCAATATCTCGCTCCATCAAAATATGGAGGTTAGCTCTGAAGAAAGAGTCCCACAGCACAAAGGCAGACCAGCAGGTGATTAGGTTTGATCTCCAGACCTACAGTTCCATATCCAACATAACTGAACAATTACTCACAGGTTCATTTCCCAGTAATTCCTACCCAAGTGTAAACCTTTCCAAATCTGCTCAATCTTTGCTAAAACACGAAGACATTTTAATTCGATTCCTGACACAAACACAGCAAGATTTCTCTCCAAGACATGGAAATATGAAACACTTTTGAATGGTGACTCACCGTAAGACATGCGTGACTATAAACATTTCCATGATGAAGAATGGGAAGGCAAAGCTCTCACGCAGGGGAGGAGTCCAGTGGACCCGTGTGCACTGCAATGAGAGAAAGAGACGAGTTAAGACAACCCAATGGATCAATAGCTATGGTTATAAACCATTATTCTGGTTTTCTTAGCAGCAAAATTAAATGTCTAACACTAGTGCCAAAAAGCTTCCAGAATTTTATTTAGCTTTGTAATCCAGCACTGAAAAGGCATCAAAAGTATAATGTTAGATCTTGGCTATGTTTATCTAAGCACTTGGCCTGTTGTTGTTGATAAACTGTGTGGTGTGTTAGGTCTTCCTCATCATCATCCTCATCTAATGTCCAATTCCTATGCTGGTATGGGTTGGATGGCTTGACAGGAAACTGGCAAAGCCAAGGAGCACACCAGGTCCCATGGTCTGTTTTGACTTGGTTTCTTCCTAACACCAACCCCATTACAGAGTGCTCCACTGGGTGCTTTTTGTGTGGCACCAATACCCACACCAATGCTTTTATGTAACACCTTGGTTTTAGGATTTCGCTTCTGTTGCAGTGGGTGGGTCTTCTCGAGTACAGCATGGCACCACATATCTCAGTCCTTCTTGGTTAAATTTATCTAAGATTTTGGAAACCCTTATTTCACTGGATATGGAAATAGGAACATGGAAATCCCTGTTTCACTGACATGATCTACAAACCAAAAAATGTGAAGTCAAAGTTTCCAACTAATAAAAGAACTGATGTCTGCTTTTCAAACCATTCCTTCATCTTGAAAGTTTCATTTTGACACAAAATTTCAATGGATATTATACCCAGATGTCTTCAAGTGATACCACTATGACTGGTCAGGGATTGAACCTGGAACCTTTACTGCCCTATTGCTCTAAAGAACAGCATTGTCGTTTCAGCATTTATTTTCATATTCTTTTTCTTTTGTATATCAAATTTGAAGCTGATAGATGTCCTAACTATTTTATTAGTTAAGGAATTGTTTGGAGAAAATAAAATATTTAATAAATACAGAAAGAAAATAATAAACTCAAACCAACCTCTCCATGATTACAAAAGAAAGCTGTTACGGCAAGAATTCCACCAAAAATACTGTCACTGGAGAAGAAAGATAAAGATTAGATTATCCTATAATTCTACTAAAATTGTACTAAAATAATAATAATACTAAGATTATACTACAATTAGATAATTAAAATTATGCTATAATTGTACTAAAATTGTAACAAGCTATAGTAGAAGACACTTGCCCAAAGTGCCATGCAGTGGGATTGAACCCGGGACCATGGGGTTGGGAAGCAGACTTCTTGCCTCACAGCCATGCCTGCACCAGGTCATGAGAATAAAATATATCCAAACTGCAGTAATGCATCCCATACAATTTTACCTCTGCATGTCAGAAGGTGCTGTATTACCTTTAATCAGTCAAAGGTATGGCATCCCAGGTGAAATGGGTCTGTGTATTAGATCTGGTTGTTTGGTCAACAACTAATGCCCTATAGGGATATTCAACCAGGAGTAACCTGGGGCTGCACACCACCAACAACAGCAGCAGCAACTCTTACACTAAATAAAAATCCCGTTCTTCTAACTTAAGAAAAAGACAATGTGGTCCATAATATCAAAAAAGGACAGGATGGTCACACATGGAATGCCTTTGGTTAGTTATGGGCTGACATGAGGCAAGACAACAATGACGACAACAACAACCACATCCTGGACTGAGATCATAGTCTATACTCACTAAACCCAGTTGTGTGTCAAAAAAGGAGTAACTGGGTAGCTGCACGACTTGCTAGAAACAGCAACCAAATCGCTTTTAAATTACACCATAGGGTAATGGGTAAAGGCCCCCTTCAGTCATGAATGACCATGGGATGCACCTAGGAAGTTCCCCTCCAAGTAAGGTTGTTTATGGAAGACCAGTAGTCAGCCATGCATACCAGCCTCTCCTCTCCACACCACTGATGTTATCCAAGGGAATCAAACTCACTCCCTTGTGATTGTGAGAGCCTGATGCTCCAACCACTGAGCCATACCATTATAGGATGTATTACGTAACATCTGTAATCTTTGATAGAAGAATGAGATTCTTCCTATGCCCTCTCCATCCTGGGCTGGCAGATGATCCAAAGGACCAATTTGACAAGAGCCTTTTGCACACTACTTTGATAACAAATACAAATAATATAGAATTGATTCTTGTGGTCGGTGATTTCAACAGACATGTTGGGCAACACTCCCATGGATTTCATGGAGTGCATGGAGGTTACAGCTTTGGCTCTATCAATAAGGTGGGTCCTCCGTTAGAGCTGGTCTCTGACTAAACAACAACTACTGAAAGAGTCTGACCCCTCTCTACATGCTGCATACAATTAGAATCCCGTGTCCCCAAACAATGGCTATAAACAAGTCATCGTCCCTCGCTTGTACGGCTGAAAGCAGAAATGCTGTTTTTACCTGAAGTAGACTCCAAACAGGAAGAAGACGAACATCATGATTCCATGCAGGGCGAAGACACTTTCAACATAGAAATAAGACGGTTCCCCAAGACCTGGCAAATATAGAAAACATGAGAGGAATTGAGTTTTTGGGGTCAGGTGGGGGGTTTTTGGTTAGGATGGAGGTGTGGCAGGAGTTAGAGACCATTGCAGTATGGGTGGAGGTAGGGTGGTAGTGGGGAAGTGGGTGGTGTGGTGGTCGTGGTACTTGTGAAGGATGAGTGCAGTGTGTGCTGGTGGTGGTGGTAGTGTGTGTAGTAGTAGTGGTTGTAGTAGAAGTGGTAGAGGTATGTTGTGATGATAGTGGCAGTGTGGTGGTATTATGGTAAAGGCAGTAGTGTGGGTGAAAATGTGGTAGTGGTGGTGGAAGTGTATGAGAGGCACATTTGATAAGGCATTTCAACTGGGAGTTCACACACACACGGAAATTCTCCACATCTAGGCTTCTTTTATCTTTTACATACTTCAGTCATTAGACTGTGGCCACGCCGGGGCATGGCCTTGAATTTTAGTTGAATGAATCAACCCCAGTACTTCTTTTTTAAGCTTGGTACTTATTCTATCGGTCTCTTTTGCTGAACTGCTAAGCTACAGAGACATAAACACACCAATACCTATTTCTTTATTAACCTCAAGGGGCTAAACATAGAGGGGACAAACAAGGACAGACAAAGAGATTAAGTTGATTATATCGATCCCAGTGTGTAACTGGTACTTAATTTATCGACCCCGAAAGGATGAAAGGCAAAGTCGACCTCGGCGGAATTTGAACTCAGAACGTAACGGCAGACGAAATACTGCTAAGCATTTCGCCCGGCATGCTAACGTTTCTGCCAGCTCGCCACCTTTAAACACACCAATACTGGTTATCAAGTGGTGGGACAAACACAGACAGATACACATACATCCATCCATATATATATATATATATATATATATATATATATATACATACATACATAATATCGAGGTCTCTTTCTTTGTTTTGTTGTCTTACCGTTTTTATCAATATATATATATATATATATGTGTGTGTGTGTGTGTGTGTGTAAGGCAGGCTTCTTTCAGTTTCATCAATCAAATCTACTCACAAGGTTTTGGCTGACCCAAAGCTGAAGTATATGTCACTTGCCCAAGGTGCCACGCAGTGGGACTGAACCTGGAACCATGTGGTTAGGGCCAAGCTTCTTACTAAACATACATATTTTATTTTAGGTTGTGAATGATGTCGTTGGAGCAAAGGAGGTAAGTGTCTTTGCATTGTTCTGCTTCATCAGCTTCAGATGGTTTTCACAGGTGACAAAATGGAATGACACAGAACCACAGACATCCTATGATCTAATGATGTCACTCACAGCCCAAGACAATCTGTGTATTTCCACAAGTTTGGGTGTAGAATTTCTCCCCCAGGACTAGTTCTACAGTGACAGGCCTCATCATGTCCAAATATGCTCAAACACGTTAAGCCTGATTTTACACGAATATTCTTTGTTTAAAGCTGATTTTTGCAACATTATTTCTAAATGTAAAAAACTTAAAAACACACATCACTGGTGAACCTTGTCACACACAGACAGCAATAATAGCTACAACAACATTACCTTCACAGCTATCAACAGGGGACAATCCCTCTCCACGGTTGACTCTCCAGCACTGCTTGGTTTCCCGTTGGAAAAAGGCATTGACAGCCTCATAAGACCGATAACCCACTGCGAGCAGGATCTGCGGAGAAAAGAACCAGCTTAATCAGAGGTTTGGATGAGTATGATGGTGATGATGATGATGATGATGGTGGTGGTGTGTGCGTATGAGTGTATACAAACACACACACACACACACACAAGGTCAGTAATATTTCAGGAAGGTATCAGGCAGTGAGATGGCAGAATCATTAGCATGCAAGGCAAAATGCCTTTGTCTGCCTCCACTTTCTGAGTTCAAATGGTGCTGAGATCGGCTTTGCCTTTCATCCTTTCAGAGTTAGGGTTAGGGCTTCCAACATGCTTTCGGCCACTGAAACATGATGTCTCAGAGGCAATTCCATTGCAAACTTACACAAGTGATGGAATGAAAAAACAAGAGAGGAATTTTGAAAGAAGCATCTCCAAAGCGATTTATCAAATGTTTATATATTTTATCAGGTTTTGGCGACCATCTTCTCTCAATGTTGATTATATTATCCAATGTGTCCTTCTTTTAAGATGGAAAGCTGTGCCTGTAGAGAATTTCATTACTATTTCTAGGAATTTAAGTGACCATGAAGAACAGTGGTCCCTACACTTGTATTGCACCATGGACCCATTTAATGCAAGACAATTTTTCAACATTGAGAGAAGATGGCTCCCTAAGGCCTGGTAAATATACAAACCTGGTATATAATATAGGGCCAAAGTTCTAGAAGGGTCTGAAAAGGTTCAGTGGTGCTGGCCTTTCTCTTTCCCTCTTTAAAATAAGAAAAAGACACCAGTGAGATTTGAAACCCTAACTCCAACACTACAGCAGCTCCCCCTGTTCTCATAGCATCTTATTTAACTCACCTCAGGGTAGAGGTTGAATCTCTTGAGGGTGTTGATAACTTGAGGGTACTCGGTAACGTTGTCCATCATTATGTCCATGAGACCGTCCTTCAGGGTGGGTGAGTCCACCATGGTTTTATAGTAGGAATAGTAGAGGCCCTGGAGGAGAGAAGAGAAAGAGAGAAAATGAGTGACGGAGAGACAGGGAGGGAGATGATGTGTGCATGTGTGTACATACATATATACATATATATATATATATATATATATATATATATATATATATATATATGTATATATATATATAATATAAAACGGGAAAGTTTACGAAAATAAACAAAAGACGAAGGCAGGTGGAGTACAAACAAGCAAATGTATTAGTATGGCCCTCAGGAATAGAAATAGAAAAAGTCTTTTACGTTTCGAGCCTAAGCTCTTTGACAGAAAGATACACAGAAAAAAAACAAGGAGAGAAACAAGGAGAGAAAAAAATGTGTGTAGGAGCTAACGATCTATCATGGCGTCCTGTGTGTGTGTGTATATATATATATATATATATATAGAGAGAGAGAGAGAGAGAGAAAGAGAGAGAGAGAGAATATAAAGAAAGTCAGGAGGTATGAGATGAATATATTTATTTAACCAGTTGATATCCATGGGATGATGGTTGTTTCACAGCCAACATTATGGAAAAATAATTTATTTCAGTGTATAATAAATTATTTTACATGTCTGCACTAGTCTTTATGTTATAAATTGCATAGTAGGGACTCTTGTACATTATACAAGCTAATAAAGGTATAGAAGGCCAGCTTTTGAGATCAACTGAATAGCAGAGAGAGAGAGAGAGAGAAACAGTAAGAAGAAGATGTCCTTACCATTTCTGTACGGAATGAAAGTTCTCTTTCCAAAGTAGAAAGGTGAGAGAAATGCTTGTCATTTTCAAACATCTTTGACACATGGTTTCTGAAAGATAAAAAAGGAAAAAGAAAAAAACAGAAGTTTCGTTAAAAGAAAGATTTTGATTTTACTGGTAAGAGGAGTTGGTGACTGGAATTACCCAGTTCTCCTCTTTCTAAAATAATTTCGTATTTCATTGTTACAGCAATGTCTTACAACCAACCATGTTACACTATAATCCACAAAGCATGCCTTGAAAACCACCAATACAAACACAACCACTTTGGTGCCACACAATGGCAGATTGGACAGTGGCTTGAATACAACACGTCTACACTCTTACAAAAACATGCCATCTGAGTGTCCCATGACAACAACCTCTGACATCCACTGGACATGTCACAACATACCCTAACTAACACAAAAATTTCCTGCTACACAACAATACATTACTTCAGAATTGTCACCTAAATCCTATCAGATCTGCTTTGCCTATCTTCAATATAGATGAGTCAAGAAGGGAGCCTTTAGATAGTTACTATAATTCATAGAAATAACAGTCACATCTCCCTCATATCACACGTTACAATCTTAAATACTGAAAAGGACATGCCAGGTAGTTTTAGGTCTGTGATGAAGAGCTGCTAAAATCCTAAACCAGGATTTGCAATCAAATCCACATTTTTCTGTTGATCCTATCAACCGAACAGCCTGCTTGAGAAATCTATGTGCAAGTGGCTGAGTACTCCACAGACACATGTACCCTTAATGTAGTTCTCAGGGAGATTTAGCAGGATGCAAAATGTGACAAGGCTGGCCCCTCTGAATTACTGGTACAACTCATTTTTGCCAGCTGAGTGGACTGGAGTAATAAAGTGAAATAAAGTGTCTTGCTCAAGGACTCAATGAGTCACCAGGAATCGAACTCATGACCTTACAATTGTGAGCCGAATGCCCTAACCACTAAGCCACACAGGCTGGGTAAAGCCAGTTTAAATGCTAAAGGGTTAATTGAATGGTTGACCCATTTAAGCTGATAGTGCACTGGCCCTCAACCATTATTTGTCTATGGACCTTTTGACTCCTGGTTTACTCCACAAGGCCTTCAGACACATTCGTTGTGTATTAGAAAAAAACAAAAATCTTACTGTGTTTTAATAATTAAATATTATCAGGAATTATATAAAAACTAATTAAAATATTTTGTCTATCGTAGAAGTATAAGCAATTTATTGCACATAAATTTAATCACCCCATGTGTGTGTGTCTGGGTGGGGGACTGAACCCAGAACCATGCAATTGGGAAACAAACTTCTTAACCACACAGCCACGCTCACAATCATTCTCCAAAAAGCACTCATGCTGGTGCCACATGAAAAGTACCTTGTGCCAGTGCCATGTAAGGAGCATCTCTACTGGTGCCACATGTGAAAAGCAGCCACATCAGTGTCACGTAAAAAACACTTGTGCCAGCATCCCATTGATGGCACCAATGCTGGTGTCACATACAAAGCACCCATGCTGGCACTATGTAATAAAGTACCTTGTGCCGGTGCCATGTAAAAAGCACCTGTGCTGGTGTCTTGGGTATTTCAGTCCTGGGGGAACCCGTCTTCTGTTCTGACCTTAGCCAATTTCTTGCAAATGTTAAAGAAAGCAGCAAACAGAAAGAAGGTTTTGGAGAAGTAGAAGACCCCAATATTTATTTCTTTTAAAGTCTGGTACTTATTCTGGTGGTATCTTTTGCCAAACGATCAGTCATGGGGATGTAAACAAACCAACACCAGTTGTCAAGCAGTTAGGGGAACACACACACACACACAGATACACGACAGGCTTCCTTCCACACAGCTTCCATCTACCAAATTCTTTCACATGGTATTTGTTGACCCAGGGCAAGAATACAAGAAGACGCTTACCCAAAGTGCAGCCGAGTGGAATTGAACCTGAAACCAGGTGGTAGCAAAGTGAGCTTCTTAACCACACATCTATGCCTGAACCTTCAAGAACTTTATTTGTAATTTTTTCTGAATTAAATTTCGGAGAGTTTTGATTTTTGGGAATTTTAGTTGTCAAGAATACAAACTTTAGGGATTCAGTTCTTACAGGATTATAGCACCGAGGATGGTGCCATTTGGAATTTCGACCCAAATCTAATCTAAAATGATGGGATGGTCACAGCTGGAATGCTTTTTGATCATAGCTTTGTTGTATCAGAGCTGATCCACAGATGGGAGGGGTGGGGGAGCAGGTCAGACGTTGTCGTTGTCACGTTGACACTAGCAAAAGCTTGAAACATATGTTGATCGGACAGCAATATAGATCTGATGGGTCACGACAGTTACCCAGCATAGAAGATCAATACTCCAGGTTTAATCAATCATAATGACAATGTTGAATGTTCAATACATTCACAGGACATAGTCAGGCTGCAAGGCCAACGATTGAAATTATTAATCCAACTGGCTTTTTTTAGACCACAGATGTGGCGAAGCTGAGAGGACTAGGGTTATATAACAAATATGAGGGAGACCCTACATGGTCACACGACTTGCTAGAAATAGTAACCAAATCTCCCTCAAATCACACCCTGCCATCTTAAGAAACAAAGAACAGACTGGTCAAGGTGGTCTTAGCTACACAACATAAACAAGATTTAGCAAAAATGATCACGGCTGGAATGCTGTGATCACCTTGGGTTAAATATCATAAATCTACCCAATCGAGGTTGACTTGGGGTTAAACAACAACAACAACAACAACAAGATGGATAACAAATGAGGAAATTGTAAAAGAAAAAAATTAATAAATAAAATTATCAAGCAACAATGTAATCAACATACCTGTGTAGGACACCTGCTGTGATGGCTGTAAACGAAGCAGAACAGAAACAGAGAGAATATAAGAATGGTTAGTGAATGGAATAAACGAGGGGGGTGGGGGGTGTGAAGGTAATACGTGATTTTGTGCAGTAATTTGCAACGAAACAAAAAACCAAAACTGTGCAGTTAATTGCAGCATGCACAAGCGATTGCATAATATACAGGTGTACAACATTTAAGAGTGGATTCATTTATGAACAAGGTGTTTAATTTAAAAGTTAACCCTTTTGTTACTGTATTTATTTCGAGATGTTCTGTTTCTTTCAATTACTTTAACCCTTTAGTGTTCAGATTAATCTGTTAAATGTAATACTTTTATCAATTGAATTGTTTTGAATTAATCATACATTATCTTACAGTTTTGTAGTTTCAATGGTGTGATAGTTTATTCTTAGAATGTCAATATAGGTTAGGTGTGAGGGGCTGGATATGGCCAGTTTGAATGTAAAACATGTAGGATATTTGGGCCGAATATGGCCGGCTTAAACACCAAAGGGTTAAACATAACAAAGAATTTAGTAAATAACTTAGTTATCATTCAGCTGGTGTCAAGAACATAAATTGTGACTAAGATTTGGTGGAAGATTTTAATTCAACACTTATGAAAACAAGACATTTGTACAACAGAGCCAGAGCCGGTTTCAGCCGGGTTGGTAACGAAAGGGTTAAGGAATCTCATTTCATGCTGACACCACCTAAAAAGCACCTGTCCTGGCACTAAGTTCACCTGTGCTGGCACTATATAAACTCCACCCATGCCAGCACCATGTAAAAGGCACCTGTGCCGCCATCACATTATTCAGCCTGCTAGAAAAAAGGAACCAAAACTTTTCAAATCACACCATTTTAGCATAGTTGTCGTCATCATCGTTTTACGCCCATGTTCCATGTTGGCATGGGTTGGACAGTTTGAGAGGGTCTAAAGAAAACAAACAAAAAAACTGGCACTCTGTTGGTTATGACGACAAATGTTCCAGTTAGTTCAATTAATGGAACAGCCTGCTTGTGAATTTAATGTACAAATGGCTGAGCACTCCACAGACAGGCATATCCTTAAATGTAGTTCTCAGGGAGATTCAGTATGACACAGAGTGTGACAAGGCAAGCCCCCTTTGAATTACAGGTACTGCTCTCTCATTTTTGCCAGCTGAGTGGATTGGAGCAATTGCTCAAGGGCACAATGCACCACTGGGTACTGAACTCATAACCTTATGATTGAGAGCTGAATTGCCTGACCACTAAGCCACTCCCCTTCACCAGGGTCTAGTGAGCCACTGAGCTGCATTAAGGTCCAATGTTAGCTTTGGCAGGGTTTCTACAGCTGGATGCCCTTCCTAACACCAACCACTTTACCATGTGGACCGAAAAGCCTTTTTCGTGTCAAACGAGGTCACCAAGTAACTTGCAAGACAAGAACAGGAAGAAGGACAATGATGGGGGGGGGGGAGAAAGAAAAGAAGACACCACAACAAAAAGGGGAGGGGGGAAGGGTGATGACTGTGCCAGGGGTAGAGAGAGGGACAATCCCAGGTGTCTTGTTATAAAACAGTGTGCCTCAAGAATATTTACCAATGGACCCCTTTAGTTCCTGTTTTAACTGGATGGACCCTCATGGCCATTTGATGTTTACAAAAAATCCATTGATTATCATTAGAAATTGTTTTAAAAAATTATTAAAATATTTTGTGTATTGCAGAAGAATAACAAACATATTGGACAAAAACCTTAACAACAGAATCTGATATGGGTCCTCAAACCCAATATCGGACCCCTGTTAAAACCCACAGCAACAGGAGATACAAAGCAACCCCCTACATTACGTGTGTATGTGTGTGTGTGTCTGCATGTATCTTTGTACCCGTTCTCATAAAATATTGGTTTCTAATTTTGGCACAAGGCCAGCAAGTTTTTGGGAGAAAGTAAATCGATTTCATTGATCCAAATACTCAACTGGTTCTTGTTTTATTGACCCCGAAAGGATGAAAGGCGACCTTGGTGGAATTTGAACTCTGAACGTAAAAAACAGATGAAAGGCTGCTAAGCATTTTGTCTGGCATGGTAACAACTCTGCCAGCTCAGCACTTTATTTTGTAATAAAATATCGGGAAAAGTTAGTGAGGTCTCCAATTTCTCAGGCAGCTCCAAATGTCAGCACCAGATGTTACCAGATAAAATATTGAAAGTGGATTAAAAACGTACGAAAATCTGGTGAAAAACAAATAAATCTATATAAGGCCTAATTGCTGATGTGACCTACTGGTTGTTTAGATCACTCACAGTACCTTGGCACAGCCCTCATTCAATGACGGCTGTGCATTTTATTGATTTGGGGGTAGTAGCAGATTATTTACTAGTTTCAGTCTTTAGACCGCTCCCAAGCTGAAGCAATGGCTCGATGTGGTTACTGGAACAAATCAACCCCCAATACTTTAACCCTTTTGCATTTAAACTGGCCATATCCAGCAAGATGTTCTGTTTTTTTGTTCAAACTAACCAGATCTAGCTTTTCACACATACCTGACAATGTCACTCTGAAAGTGAATAATCACATTATTGAAATCTTGAAGCCACGAGATAATCCGTCCTTAATTCCAAACAATGCGAATGAATAATTTGAACACTAAAGGGGACAAACACAAAGACATACACACACGACGGGCTTCTTTCAGTTTCCTTCAACCAAATCCATTCCTAAGGCTTTGGTTGATCTGGTGCTATGATAGACGACACTCATCAACAGAGAAATAATTTAAAATTTACTAAGAAAGGACTTCGTGGCTGTGTGGTAAGAAGTTTGCTTCCAAACCAAATGGTTCTGGGTTCAGTCCCACAGTGTGACACCTTGGGCAAGTGTCTTCTACTATAGCCTCAGGTTGACCAAAGCCTTGTGTATGGATTTGGTAGACGGAAACTGAAAGAAGCCCGTCATGTGTGTGTGTGCGTGTTTTCCCTCCATTACCACTTGACAACCAGTGTTGGTGTGTTTACATCCCAATAACTTAGTGGTTCAGAAAAAGAGTCCAATAGAATATGTAGTAGAGAGAGAAAGAGGGAGAGAGAGAGGGAGGCAGTGAGTTAGAGAAGATAAAAGACAATAAAGCTAATTAGATGTCATTGGTTTTCATTTCACTTTTGTCATCGTCATCATCATACAAATTTAATTGATTTAACAGGTTGCTAAATAAAAAAATACTCTGTAAAATTGTTAAATAGAAGTAACAAAACAACATCAACCCAAGGAGGGGAAACAGTGCTGACTGACTTAACAGGTAATCATCATCATCGCCACCACCACTTCCATCATCACCACCACTGCCTTCATCATCATCACCACAACCAGCACCACCACCACCAACGCCACTGCTACCACCACCACCGCCACCATCATCCTCATCATCATCACCCTCATCATCACCACAACCAGCACCAACAACGCCACTGCCGCCACAACTACCACCACCACCGCCGCTGCCACCGCCAGCACCAGCACCACCACCACCACCACCGCCGCCACCATCCTCATCACACAACTATCTTTATTGTTCAGTATTTCTGTCCAACCTTCCACCATTCCGATGAGGGTGGTTTGGTGGAGAGAAAGATGTGGCAGCGGCCAAGAGGGGAAGAGACAAGAGACAAACAGATTTGGCCAGATTTATGGAAGAGAGACAGAGTGAATGAAACTGTGCGATGTTGTGGTGTTCATGCTTTTCTGTAAGCCATTGGCAATGTAAATCATTTGAAATAATTGTCAATGGGAATCGGAATGAAAGAATGCAGAAGGGAAATGGCAAAAAAAATTCAGACCAAGAATTCCGTGGATGGTTCTGGTGAATTCCATGGAGATAAACAAAAACGATCACTGTAGGAGAGAGATGAGAGAGTGGAGAGAGACAAACAAAATGAGAGAGTAAGAGAGGAGAGAGAGACTTGGGAAAAAGTGAGGGGAGGAGAGCTGGAGAGAGAGAGAGAAAAATGGAGAGAGGGAAATAGAGAAATGGAGAGATATAAAGAGAGAGGGGGAAGAGGAAGAAATGGAGAGAGACAGAGACAATGAGAGAGGAGTCATGGGAAGAGAGAAAGAGATAAGAGAAAAGAGTTGGAGAGAGAGAGAGAGAGTGACGACAAGAACAGAGAGAAAGGATAAGGAGAGAAAGATGGGGAGAGAGGGAGAAAGAGAGAGAGGAGAAAAGAGCTGGAGAGAGAGACAGATGGAGAGATAGACAAAACAGAGAGAGAGAGAAGGAGAGGGAGAGCTGGAGAGAAAAATAGAGACAGACAGACAAACAGTGAAAGATGGAGAGAGGCTGAGAGAGATGAAGAGAGAGAGAGAAAGAGACAGACATATTGATGGTGGTGGCAGAGGTAGGCAGGTGATAGAAGAATGGTGATGATGGCTGCGATGTGAAGAGATCGGGTGAAAATGAGTAATAGTGTGGTGGTGATGGAGATGCTGGTGGTGGTAACATCGATGGTGGATATGATAGCAATATGATTGGGGTGATAGTGTAGATGTTGCTTAGCTCCAGGTCAGCTCTGATCAGAGACATTCCACTCATGACCATCACAACTTTGATTCAGATACAATGCAATCAACTACCTGCACCTGCTAAAATTGCTGGCCCTTTATAGGGAGCAGCAGGCTGGACACTTACCAAAAAACTGGAGTCCAAGTTAGATGGAACTTACTCCTAAAAGTTAAGAGCAGTCTTAAGAATGTATCTTGGAGAACTCAACCGACCAAGAAACAGCTGTAAGGAGAACTCCTGCCTATTTCCATTGTTATAAAGCATTTATTGTTATGATATTACAGCTGTCTTTTCTTAATTTAATATAACCCAGTTTTAACTGTATTAGGAATGATGAGCTTTGTTAGAGTAACTTACTAGATATTTTAAAAGTTTATTGTTAATGTATAACTCTTTTTGGCACCAACTTACCTGAGGTAGCTTCTATATAAATTTTCTGTGATCTAAATTAAAATCTTTTAAATGTTAATTTATATTCCAAACATTAGCTTAATGAGTTAATTTTAACATCAAAATCAATGGAAACTAGTTGTGATCCCTGGGCTGGTGGCACATAAAAAGCACCATCCGCCTTGACTGGCTTCCGTGTTGGTGGCACGTAAAAAGCACCCACTACACTCATGGAGTAGTTGGCGTTAGGAAGGGCATCCAGCTGTGGAAACACTGCCAGATCAAGACTGGAGCCTGGTGCAGCCTTCTGGCTTCCCAGATCCCTGGTTGAACCGTCCAACCCATGCTAGCATGGAGAACGGACGTTAAACGATGATGATGATGATGATGATAAGCTAAGCTTCTTAAACAGAAAAGTTGATATTTAAATAAATGGTTAGCCCCATATCTTGGGAGAACCCATCCCATCAAGAAACAGTTGTGTAGAGATCTGTATGTTTGCAACATTATAAGGGAAAGGTGCTTGCATCTTGTGGGATATTGCTGGGGAGCTAAACAAGAGGCTGGCAAGTGACCAACTGCTATGAATGCCAAAGCATGGCCGTAATCATGCTGGTCGTCCGGATACAACATATGTGGATCGACTCATCAGAGACAGTGGATGCCTCCCCAAAGACCCCCCTCAACTAATGCAGGGCCAAGATGGATGGTCTGTGCACGTTACAAATGTCTGAGCAAGCTCAGCCTGACGATGATGATGAAGCCATGATTGAGTAGACTGAGGATCAAAAGCATTCCAGGTGTGACCATCCCATTTTTTACGACATGCACAGTATCTAGAGGTGCCACTTTAGAAAGATTTGGCTGCTATTTTTAGCACATTGAGCGACCACATAAAATCTTGCAAGTTTGTAAGGATGGTGAAAGTAAGATGGTATGTAGTAGTAGTGGTGGTGGTGGTGGTGGTGGTGGTGATGTGGCAGAGGAAGTTGGTGATGATAAATCAGCAGGAATGGTAAAGGCAAGATGGCAAATGGTGGTGGTGGTGGCGGTGGTGGTGAGCTTGTAGACATGGGGATGGTGGGAGGTGGCAAGATGTACGTGGCAGGTTGTTGTTGGTAGTGAAAGGGTTTGAAAACCTATGGAGTCTCCTCTCTAAGATATACACCAATGCAGGGACCTCTACATGGCTGCTCATTCTGCTAGAAGTAGCAGCCAATTTTCTCTGCAATCACACCCTTACTATCTTTTAGTTGTTTCAGTCATTAGATCGTGGCCATACTGGGGCACTGCCTTGAGGAATTTTAGTTGAACAAATCGGCCCCAGCATATTTTGTTTTTTATAAAGCTTGGTACATTTTCTAGCAGTCTCTTTTGCTGAACTGCTAAGTTACAGGGACATGAACACACTAACACTGGTTGTCAAGCAGTGTTAGAGATAAACCCAGACACACACATATGGTGGGCTTCTTTCAGTTTCCACCTACCAGATTGATTTGCAAGGCTTTGATGGACCCAGAGATATAGCAGAAGACACTTGCCCAAGATGCAGTGCAGTGGGATTGAACCCAGGATCATGCAGTTGGGAAGCAAACTTCTTGCCACACAGCTACACCTGTGCCTTTGCATATAGTGGGTCCTTTGTACGTGCCACCGGCACAGGGGCCTGAGCAGGCTGGCAAACGGCCACGATTGGTTGGTGCTTTTACGTGTCACCAAGACGGACACCAGTCAGGCAGCACTGGCATTTGCTACGTTCGGACGGTGCTTTTTACGTGTCACCGGCATGGGTACCTTTGTTTCTGACACTCTATGGAAACACACCTGGTCGTGGAGGAATATTACTTTATTTGGAATCAGGAGAGGGTTGGTGACAAGAAGTGCATCCAGCTGTGGAAAATTCACCTCAACAAAATTCTGTCTGATACATGCAAGCATGGAAAAATAGATGCTAAAACGACTACAACAACGACGATGACAATGATGATGACGACCAGTGCAGTCTACATCCGCTGCACACTAAATCTGATTGCTCTCATGCCCTGATTTCCTTTCAGCTCATTTATGCTTTATCGTTCGTGTGTATTAATATCAGCCATGAAGCAGAACATTTCTAACCTCATATATTTTACAGCCTTCCCTCCAGCCATGCCCACCTTTCACCGTGCAACATCATGCTTCATATACAAACATTAAACAATCTGCCATTCATTTGAAGAAAGAATCCCTTTGTTGCCAGCAGAGATAAGGGTTCCTTGAACTTTTCCCCCCTTATTCTTATCTCTGCTCTGGTTGCTGTGTTTCCAGAACAACTGACTCCACTCTTAATTAAGTCCCCAAATTAACAGAAACTATCAACTACTTCAATGGACATCATCATCATCATCATCATTTAATGTCTACTTCCCCGTGTCCGCATGGGTCAGGTGCAATTTGTTGAGGTAGATATTCTAGAGTCGGGTACTCTTTCTATCACCAACTTTTACCAGTTTCCAGGCAGGATTGCATTGCCCCATGGCCAGACATGTATTTCATGGAAGACTAGAAACAAAAAAAACACTGCTTGTATGATGGTAATGCTCATTCTCAATTATCAATGTGAAAACAAGGGCACAAACACACACACACACATATTTCTATACATATACAATGGGCTTCTTTCAGTTTCTGTCTCACAAAGGGTTACAGTAGATGACATTTTCCCAAGGTGCTACGCAGTAGTGGGGGAGCATCACAGCCATGTGTTGAGAGAGAGATTCTTTGGGGTTTGAGTAAATGTAACAAAAGCAAAGTTTGAAGGGGTTTTGCAATGACCATTTTCTGATTTTGAAAGGAAGTGGATTGGTGTGATGGTCTGCTGGCGGTCAAGGGATTCTCACACATGGTCAGGTGGTTGGCACTTGGCCACATGTCAAGAAAACTCCTGGAGAGAGAGGCAGATGGAGAGATAGACACTGGAATCAAGCATACACACATACAGACATGTATGTGTGCATGCTGATCAGGCGAGCTTGTGATCAACCAGACTATCAGATATTGTCATACAACGCTGATCACAATGTGCTTTGCATTGTTTTAGCCTTCGAATAATGCCATCCTGCTGGTTAGGCAAGCAGGCCAAGATTTCTCCTGGTTGGAAGGCTAGTCTGTTGCAGGGTTGCCCTTTCCTCAGCTGAATGGACTGGAGCAATAAGAAATGAAGTGCTTTGCTCATGAACACAACATGCTGCTTGGTCCAGGGATCGAACCCACGATCTAGCGATTGTGAATGCAACACACTAACCACTAGCCACCCCACACACACACACCCAATGTGTATTGGATTACTTTTTCTTTTGTTTTTACCTGCACATTCATACAATACATCCATATATCTATGTGTGTGTGTGTGTATTTGTGTGTGTGCGTGCTGGTGCCATGTGAAAAGCACCCAGTACCCCTTGTGGAGTGGTTGGTGTCAGGAAGGGCATCCAGCCATTCCAAAGCAGATGCTGGAGCTTGGCACAGTCCTCTGGCTTCTCGGCTCCTGTCAAACCATCCAACTCAAGTTGGCATGGGAAACAGATGTCAAGCAAATGACATGTGCAGGTATGGTTGTGTGGTAAGAAGCTGGCCTCCCAACCACATAGTTCCAGGTTCGATTACACTGTGTGGCACCTTTGGCAAGTATCTTCTACCATAGCCTTGGGCCAACCAAAGCCTTGTGAGTGGATTTGGCAGATGGAAACTGAAAGAATATATACATGTGTGTGTGTGTGTCAATGTTTATCCTCCACCACCACTTGACAACCGATGTTGGTTTGTTTACATCCTCATAATTTAACAGTTCAGCAAAAGAGATTGACAGAATATGTACCAGGCTTAAAAGAAAAAGAGCAAATAAGTACTGGGGTTGATTTGTTTGACTAAGACTCTTGAAGGTGGTGCCCCAGCATGGCCACAGTCTAATGACTGAAACAAGTAAAAGGTAAAAAAAAAAATGAATGTATGTACATATGTGTATATATATTTATAACCTCTAATAAACACTCTTGCTTGTCTCCTTCTGCTGAGAGCTTGACTCACCAGTCGGACATCATTTCAAACTCAGAGTCTAGTGTAAACATGATGAGGACAGCTCAGTGATTTACCTACCTCATTCATCATCATCATCATCATCATCATCATCATCATTGTCATCATTTAACGTCGGCTTTCTATGCTGGCATAAGTTGGATGGTTTGACTGAAACCTGGTAAGCTAGGGGGCTGCACCAGGTTCCAATCTGA
>NC_043024.1:907097-924597 GCF_006345805.1 Octopus sinensis
GAGTAACCCATCCCGCTCAAAAGGTCCCTGAATAAGGATTGGTTAAGGATGATGAACGAAACACCCATGTTTCCAGAGGTGAATTATTCAAACCCCAAAGAATCCCTCTCAACACATGGCTATGGTGCTCCCCCACTACTTCTGCTCGTGTATGAGAGGTATTCCACCTTAAGGACACCACAAGCTCGCTATTTCTCCACCTCAAATAGTTCAAACCAGACAAATCCGATCTCTTACACCCATCCTATAATGACATGTTCAAAACAAACAATCCTTTCATCGAAGTCTCAAACCTGTGGAATAAGCCACGATCAATTCAAAACAACGTGAATACACAAGAATTGTATTTGACAAAGTAACCTGATGTTAAAGAACTTTCTGGAGCCGACTACATTATCAAGTGTTCTTTCCATTTTTATAAGACGGTAGTATAGGATTCGAGGAAGATTTAACTGCTATTTCTAGTAGAGGAAGACACTATGTGGAGAGTTTTTCTTTTCTTCTTGTGATTGCGCTTAGACAGCAAAATCGGCTGCTGTGGAGTGTGTTGACAAAGCTCTTCGACCCCAGTGCGTAACTGGTACTTATTTAATCGACCCCGAAAGGATGAAAGGCAAAGTCGACCTCGGCGGAATTTGAACTCAGAACGTAGCGGCAGACGAAATACCTATTTCTATTTCTTTATTACCCACAAGGGGCTAAACACAGAGGGAACAAACAAGGACAGACATAGGTATTAAGTCGATTACATCGACCCCAGTGCGTAACTGGTACTTAATTTATCGACCCCCGAAATGATGAAAGGCAAAGTCGACCTCGGCGGAATTTGAACTCAGAACGTAGCGGCAGACGAAATACCGCTAAGCCTTTCGCCCGGCGTGCTAACGGTTCTGCCAGCTCGCCGCCTTAGCTAATAACTAATATACAATAAACAATATTTAATTATCCGATTTATTTTGTGTTTTAATTGTGATGGTAATTAGGAGAGTCCTTCAATAAGTAAGCAAAACAGCACAGCAAACAAGATTCGGCTGCTATGCGTTGGTTGTGCCGGCTCGGTCACTGGCTCCGACATTGAGTGCATGCATTAAACGGAATTAACCGAAGTCGAGTCGGAGGTGAACGGCGTCGGCGTTGTTGTGGTGATCGCTGGAACAAGCTGTTTCGACTGCTACAGTGAAATGGAGTCGAAGCGACAGAAGCGAGAACCGAGATGTCGTCGGTGGTGGTGGTGTTCAGCCCTAGGTCAGCCCTGATCGACACACACCTATGATCAAAGACATTCCAGCCGTGGACACCCTGCATTTATCTATTTTGTTTTTCCCCCGATATGTAGTGAAAGCAGGACTTGCATTACTTAATGTGGGCGTGGATGATTTGAGGGAGAGTTAGCTGCTATTTCTAGCTACTCGAGTGACCTCGTAAAGGCTTCCTTGTTAACTCGATGTCGTAGCTGTAGATGATGATGATGATGATGATGGTGATGAAGTATTAGTAGTAGTAGAGAGAAGTGATCGCCGTGTGAACGGCTGACACATCTGCTGGCCACGTGTAAATGTGAATGGAAACTGGAGTTGGGGGGGGGGAGTAAGTATTGATAGATGTGTGATCGATCGAAAATATATTGATAGGTATCTAGGTAAACAGATGCAGAGAAAAGGGAGAGAGGGAGGAAGAGAGAGAAACACATACAAATAGACAGACAGACAGATAGATAGACAAATAGATAGATAGATAGATAGATAGACGGATAAAGAGATAGATAGATAGAAAGATAGATGGATAGAGAGATAGATAGATAGACAAACAGATAGATAGATAGATAGATAGATGGATAGAGAGATAGATAGATAGATAGATAAATAGATAGAGATAGATAGATAGATAGATAGATAAATAAATAGAGATAGATAGATAGATAGAGATGGGCCATAGACAGCAGAGAGACAGGCGTTCAGATAAACACAGAAAGCTAAATAAATAGATTGACAGGCAAATAGACGAGAGAGAGAGAGAGAGAGAGAGAGAGGGAGAGAGAGAGAGAGAGTCGAAATACACAGATAAGCCTTGGGTTAAACAGTGTCACGACCAGCATAAGCCGATTAGGGAGCCTCTATGTGGTCGCTCAACATGCTAGACACAACAGCCAAGCCTCTCTTTTTGAAAGCTGATTTTATTATATGAATATTTTTTTTGTGTCTGTCATTCTCTAGATCAGCCCTTAATTTGTTCAACTGATTTTATGCCATTTTACCAATTTGAAGGGTCTTTGGTGTAACGTTATTCAATGGGGTGTATAACCAATGCCATAATCTTAGAAAAACGTGATATCTCCAGGATCCAAATCACGCTGATGAGAATTCAGTGTGGATGGGTAGGAGATGGTGCTTTAATGAAAAATGGCTGCATTCTGAAAATTCTTCTGTATGGCCAACAAGTGGAGGGACATCGTGACAATGGAAGACCTCTCCTTGGGTATAAGGATAAGTTGAAGCAATCCCTAAAATCTCTACAGCTTAACCTGACATCTTGGAAAAGATCCGTGGAACAAGCTGCCTGACGAGATGGTGAAGATGCCGACGACCGCTTTGTTCAAAGTCTCCCTTGACCTCAAGTGGCCTGAACTCTTTACATGAACACCACCCTGTAATAACTCCATGTCCCCCTACATGGCCTTGCTTTTTGCTTTTGAGCCAAAATTAACTAACTAACTAAGTCATTGCCTAGATTGATCTGTGTGGTGTAAAATGTCTCATGATGCATCCAAACAATAGAAGAACCATATTCTACAATCAACAGACACAAGTAAAATCTTCATTGTCCTCATTGCGACTTCATAGCAAAATCCATTCCTGGACTCAAATTACATGCATTCATCACAAACAGAATGCAGCTTCTTACTGTTTCTTCTCTTCTTTCTTTCTTTCACTCTCTTGAAGTCCTTCAAACATTTATATATTAAAACCGATGGGAGTGACCATCACATCGATAGCTCAGAGGCCAGGGAGTCTTTCCAAGTTGAGAAACTACGTACCACTGGCATGGTTGCTAAGTTCTGTGACACCAGCATTAGCCACATTGCCTCCGTGGGGCCCAATGCTCAAAAGGTGCTTTTTGCAGGCAACTGGTACATGACACCAACAACAGCCCCAACTATGATTTCACTTTGAGGGGTCTGCACAAACATGGAATATTGCCAAATATCTTGGTTACCAGTCATTGTTTCCACGAAGCCCAACACTTGAAGATCATGCTTCACCACCTCACCCCATGTCTTCCTGGGTCTCCCTCATCCACAGCTTCCTTGCACTGGTAGAGATCGGAACTTCTTCACACAGCTGTCCGCATCCATTACTTTGATTTCAATTAATTTTTAAAACAATTAAGATTTTAATGAGTAATTTTGTTATGGGTGCAGTCATAGCTCAGTGGTAAGAAGTTTGCTTCTCATCCACAAGGGTCCAGGTTCAGTCCCACTGCATGGCACCTTAGGCCAACCAAAGCCTTGTGAATGGATTTGGTAGACAGAAACTGAAAGACGCCCATCATTAAATGTGTGTCTTTGTGTCTCCGTTCCTCATTACCACTATCAAACCAGTGTTGGTATATTTACAACCCCACAACTTAGCAGTTAGGCAAAAGAGACTGATAGAATAGGTACCAGGCTTTAAAAAATGTACTAGAGTTGATCCATCTGACTAACATTCTTCAAAGTAGTGCCCCAGGATGGCCACAGTCTAACGACTGAAACAAGTAAAAGATAAAAGATACAACAACAACAACAACAAAAAAAACAGAACCCCACCAAGAAATTGTTATTTTTGAAAACTTTTTATTTAAATTTTAATATACAGTTGTTTTTTTTAAAAGATTCATTTTTGCTTCAATTATTTAAATCCTTGATACAGTTTTATTCTCTTTCTCTCTTTGGACTCTTCATTTGATCTGTTATAGATTATCATCAGGGTCTTGTCAGGAGTGGGGGGTAGTGGTAGAGAAATCAGTACCAAATTGTTCCATAAACTTGTAGAAAGTAGGGCAGGAAGGAAGAAAGAGAGTAGGGGGGGAAAGATGGGGAGCAAGAAGAATAGGGGGGTCAAGGGGAAGAAACAAAAAAAAAGAAAGAAAGAAAGAAAATTACATCGAGCCTGATATGGGGGGGGGGCAGTGTTGAGGTCAGAAGTGTTCAAACAAAACAACAGCAGCAATAAAAAAAAAAAAGAAAAGAAAAGAAAAGAAAAGAAAAAAAATATCAGCAGCTTCCTTTTTGATACATTTATAGGAAAGGATAAAAAAAAAAAAAAAAAAAAAACGGCATCAGTGGGAATTGAACTCAGAATATAAAGGAATGCAATGATAACCAGCAAAGCATTTTGTTTGATACACTTGTTTCTGTCACTCCACCACCTTTAATAGATATCGTAATAATAATAATAATAATAATAATTTTAATGGTCATTTGCATAACACTGGCACAAAGCCACAGAGAAAGTGTATTATCAATTGATTAAACTCGGTAATAATGGAACATGCCTCTAACCTTAAGCACACTGTAGGTGCAGCATGTTGCTGTACAAGTTTTCTCCCCTTTCGGTAGTGACACAATGCACCTGCAGCTACAGGGGAGAGAACTCATACAGCGACATGACTCGCCTTCAGTATGCTAAAGGTTAATTTTATCAACTCTGGAGCAATGAATAGCCAAGTCGAACCCAGCAGGATTTGAAACCAGAAAGTAAAAGAAGAGAACTAAATAAAAACATTGTGTTTGGCACCAGCAGCTCCGTCGCTCCACCGCTTCCCTTAGTTATGATAAGAATTTTCTTTTTTTACATAGGCACAAGGAATAATGTGGGGAGAGGAACAATCAATTAAATTGACTCCCTATACGTGACTGGTATTTACTTTATTGACACCAGAAAGAATAAAAAGGCAAAGTTGACCTCAGCAGGATTTGAACTCACAATAGAAAGGAACGTAACCAAAATACCCAAAGGGATTTAGTCTGTCCTATATCACTCCTACTCCCTCTACTGGCCTTATAATAATGGTTCCACATTTTGGCACAAGGCCAGCAACAGAGGGAGCAGGGTAGTCGATTACATCAACCCCAGTATGTGACCGGTACTTAATTTTATCGAACCCAAAAGGATGAAAGGTAAAGTTGGCCTTGGCGGTATCTGAACTCAGAACATAAAGGGCCAGAAGAAATGGCACCCAACATTTTGTCCAGCATGCTAATAATTTCACCCGCTCACCACCTTAATAACAAATTCGTTACGTGGGATGGTCATGGGACAGCAATAAAAAAACAAAAAAAAACAGCAACAACACACATTCAGACACTGAACACAAAAACACACATGGGGCACAATATTGGTTTCAAATTTTGACACAAAGCCAGAAATTTCGAGGGATGGGGTCAGTCACTTACATTATTGACCCCAGTGATGGGGGATGTGAACTTTGAAAGGAAAAAAAAAAAAAAAAAAAGACCAAGTTGACCCTGGCGGGATTTGAACTCAGAATGTAAAGATGGACGAAATGCTGCCTAAGCATTTTGCCCAAACCATTCTACCAGCTTGCCTCCTTTCAAATGTCTATACTTCAACATGCTTGAATATCAGGTAAGGTTTTCTTTACATGAAAACTGAACCCCTAGAAAAAAACAAAAATCTGATATTTCATACTTTTGGAAAGTTTCAAATAACAAATCGTTTCTTTTTTTATATCATTGAGGAGTTACAAAAACAATCCTGGGATAATTTGACAAAATATACTGGAGAAAATAGAGTGGAACCCTATACTCTAAGCTATCTTATATTCAAGCATACACCATCATGTATGTATATGTGTGTGTATATATGATGCTGGAAAAATATCCAATAATTTATAGTGAGAGGAGCAGAACTAACACCAAAAGAAACCTTTATCACCAACATAACTTGAGTGTTGTGTTAGAACCCAGAATACTGCATTATTTATCTCGAGGGAACTTCTCATCTGGACTCCTATTTATATTGACAGAGGAGAACCATCTGCTATGGCTGGCAGAACTGCCTGATCAAGTGATTCTGCCCGGTTTTGGCGTTGTCAGTGATAGACCTCCAGTCAAGACATAACAGCCAAATCTCCTGTCAATGATAATATGCAGAGAGTATCAATGTCTATTCAGGCACTGGTGTTGCTAATGGTCAGTGGGATTATTGAAGAAAGAATAGCAACAGAAGCAGCGTTAACGCCAAAAGGAATCATAAGAGATTACAAGAGAATTACAATAATTTGACAAAAACAAAGACAGACAGACAGACAGATGTTAGCACTTGGTAAGTATTGATTGGGGGGAGGAAGAGGAGAAATTAAATAAGTATTGTCATCCTCCCTCTTGCAATGAAGAAGGAATTATGTCAGCAGGGGCCAAATCAGTTTCCAAAGGCAAAGCAAAATAAATACACACACACACACATACATATATATATATATATATGTATATAGATGTGTGCACACTCATAGACAAGTATGTGTATTTCTGTGATTGAAACTATGGTCTCTCAACACAACATACAACAAACCTGTATGTATGAGTGTGTATGTATGATTACATATACATACACACACATATATAGACATACATACATACATATATACATACATATATATATATGCATATACACATACATATGCATATACACATATATATACACATACATATACATATACACATATATATACACATACATATACATATATATAAATACAAAAACATACATATATTTACATATACATACACATATATATACACATACATATTTATACAATACATATATATATATATATATATACACACACACACACACATATATACACACGCACATATATATATACACATGCACATATACACACACACATATATATATATACACGCACATATACACACACACACACACACACACACATATATATATATATACATATATATACATACAGACACATATATATATATACAAAAACACACACATATATATAATATATTTAAATATATACACACACACAATTTTTGCATGTGTGCATATGCATACAAACATATACATACATACATTCATATACATCAGTGTTTCTCATAAGAAAGTCTGTACAGTTTGAAAAGAAATAAAAACCGTTTATATATATATATATATCATTGCATGTTCCTTTGCTTCTTGTTATGAATACGCATACACAAATACCCAAACGTAACATTAATGAGAATACACACACACACACACACAGTATATTTAGTGTTATATATATATATATATATATATATATATAGTCTTCTGTTTTTATCTGAAACACAATTGAAAATGCCAGCCCTGCCCCCTATTTCCTGTGAAATTCGATGCCTAACCCAACCCAATATGAGCTTAAACTGTGACAATCTCAAACACAGGAACACATCAGGAATATCAGCTGTGACAAAGGCACTTTCAGTATTAATCTATGTATTGTTCTCATAGTCTCACACACAATGATTTACAGTTGGCTACGAGGACCCTAATCTTAATGACCTTTATTAAATAAATGGTTGAGCTACAAAGGAGTTACTGTCTGGTCACTTGACTTGCAAGAAACATCAGTGAAATCCTTTTTAAAAAAAAAAGGGGACATATTTGAAAAATGTGATTTTAAACATAAAATCCCTAAAACTGAAAAGACAGGATGGTCAATTTGGAAAGGCCTTTTGATGTTAAGTTTACTTGGGTCAGAACAATAATGCCCATGTAGGGTTACTAAACTTCAAATAAAAACAAAAGCCTGAGGAACTGGCAGTGGTATGTGTTGGCCAAAATTCTTTAGCCCTTTCCGTGTCCTATACATCACATGTGATGCACAGGACATATTCCCTGGGTCTCCGTGCATCGTATATGACAAGCATTCCTAATTATTTTTTAACCACCAAGTGACTTGGGACTTAACGAAGGAGAACTTTATATTACTCAGAATGTATGAAATGAGGGCCAACTAAAAGTCTGGAAACACGTGTAAGAATGCCCTGGACAGGCAAAGGGTGAATAAAAGCTCACAAATTCAAATAAATTTGCAAAACAATGGGTGGGGAGAGAAACCTGAGTACTAATGCATCATATGCAACCATTCTGCAGAGAGAAGAAATTTGAACTGTTTTGGATAGCAGTGAGTAAATGGGTTTGCTAGAAACAACAGCACTCATGTTTCTAAATACAATACAAATGTATCAAAATAAGTGAACTCAGAAACTAATTGGCGAACAGAAGGTAGAGTTATACACACACACACACACACACACACATTCAGTGTTGACTGTCAAGAGAAACAGTACTTGCCCAAGGGATATGTCTATGATAAGATTTGATCCCTGCACCCCTGACAGGCATACACTAACATTTCTGGCCTTGGATCAAAATTTGAAACTCTGATGACAATGATTTCTGTCCTGTCATATTGACCCCAGTAGTCAACTGGTATCTATTTTATTGACCTTAAAAAATACGAGAGGCAAAGTTGACCTTGGCAGCATTAAACAGCCAGAAGGAATACTGATGTGCTAACGATTCCTTAATGACAACAATAACGATCCTTTCTGCTAAAGGCAGAAGGATTGAAATTTTGAGGGAGGAGACTAGTTGATTACATTGACCCGTGTTTCACTGGTCCTTAATTTATTGATCCTGAAAGGATGAAAGGCAAAGTCAACCTCAGTTGAATTTGAACTCATGATCTAAATACTACTCACTGAGTATTTTGCCCAGTGTGCTAATGATTCTGCCAGCTCACCACCTTAATAATAATAATAATAATAATAATAATAATAATAATAATAATAATAATCTTTTCTATTATAAGCAGAAGGCCTGAAAATGGTTGTTGGGGAAGTAGTTGACTACATCAACCCCAGTGGCCAACTGGTACTCATTTGATCAACTTCTGAAAGCATGGAAAGCAAAGTCGACCTCAGCAGGATTTGAACTCAGAATGTAAAACTGGGCGAAATGCCTCTAAGCATTTCGCCCAGCGTGGTAAAGATTCTGCCAGCTCACCACACTATATGATAATAATAATAAGAAGAAGAACAACACCAACAAGAACAATCTGAGAAGAATTCAAGAAAGACCAGTAAACTTGCAATAAAGAATGGCACAATTTTTTCTAAACTATTTTTTTTTTCTCTTATCAAAGAAGTTTTGGACATTGATATGAAGATGGCAAGATACTCAAAGAGCAAGGAAGTAAAAATAGTTGACAGCAGTAGTTTTTCGTAATTAATGAGGGATTCGAAGAGAGAGAGATGATTAAATCAAACACTTTTGTTTCATAATTAAAAAAAATAGACGATACAAAAATATTACTGTTGTTATTTATTTTTTGTAAGAAAATAACGAGGTCTCTATTCTCTACCAAATAATTTCTTTCACAACCACTCATTCCTCTCTTGACATTATGTGTGTGCGTCTGTGTGTGTATGATATAAGGGACCATTCAACTGGGGGTAGGCCAGGTTATGATAGCCTATGTAGGACTCCAAGCTCATCGTCAGCAGTTGTACATGTAAGCGTACACACAGGATATAGGTGATATGTGTGTGTGTACGTACAAAACCACATCTACTTGAATCTGAGGCTTCTCTGCCCCTGTTTTGAGTTCCCTGTTCATCGTCCCACAAGGGGATTCGAAGAATACGATCGGAACTGTGTAGCAACACGCGAGATAAAAACCGTTTCAAATTTTCATCCAGGGCCAGTAATTTCAGGGGAGGGTGGGGTGTGGGGACGTCATCGGTTACTGTTGAACCCCAGCGCATGACTGGCACTTTATTATACTGATCCCACCCCCCAACCAAAAGGATGGAAAACAAAGTTGACCTCGGCGGGATTTGAACTCAGAATGTTAAGAGCCAGACACAAATGCTGTAAAATCATTTGTTCTGATGCTCCAGTGAGGGAGACTGAGTGATGATAGCTGTGATGATGATGATGATAATAATAATAATAATGGGGAGACTGATGAATGACTGATGATCGGGGGATTGATTAATGACTGATGATCAGAAGGAGTTGAGTAATGATGGAATGAAGCTTGTTTTGAATAAATGTATCAACTCTAAATTATACAGAATTCTTGTCTACTTGTTGGTACATCCCTTACAGGTTTATACATACATGCAGGTACATATACACACACAAACATACATCCACATATATACACACACACATACAGGCTAATATTGCATGAAACCGTTGGTAGCCCTGTTAACCCACATATAAAAAAAAAGTATATATATATGCATACACACACACATCCTTTCTACTATTGGCACAAGGCCAGAAATTTTGGGGAGGGGGTGAAGCAGGGGACTAGTCAATTACATTGCCCCACCCCCTCAACTTGTGCCTATTTTATCGACCCCCACCCCGTCCTAGAGAATGTAAGGAAAAGTTGACCTCAGCAGCATTTGAACTCAGAATGTAGAATTGGAAGAAATATGCCGAGCATTTTCCCAGCATGCTAACCATTCTGCCACCTCATACCACACACACACACACACACACACGTTGTTAATGTGTGTACTGGTGGATGGATGGATGGTTGAGTGACTAGGGTACTAAATAACCAACTGAAAAGACAGCAGTCTGTGTCCCCCCCCCCCACCATCAGCAGTGTGTTTCAACGACCAAGACATCTGATGCACAATAGACCAGTCCACTCAGCTGTAAATAGGGGTGTTCACACCTACAAGCAATAAGAGTATTGTAAATACTGGGAAAATGTTTGTTAGCTCACACAACTAAAATGGACTCTTCCTACTTATTATTGGAGAAGAGAATTATCTTCCGGAAGGAGCGACAGGGCTTGGGTCTGGGGATGATTGTCCTACTTGCTAGAAATAACAGCTAAATCTCCCTCAAATCACATCCTACCATTTTGAAAACACAAAGCACATATTGAATAATGTAGTCTTTGAGACTTCAAAAATGACAGGATGGTCATGTGTGGAATGCTTTTGATTATAGTACTCTTTAATGAGAGAGCAACAAGATATTATCCTGAAGCACTGAGTATCCACTGCACCAATCGTGGAGAAGGAAACGGTGAGACACAGACATGGCTGATGGCTTTTAGAACAAAACACCTGTTTTTATTTCGACTGTGTAACCATGGCAACCGCACTGGAACCGTTTTGTTTCTTTCAATAAATTTGGAAAAGAGTGAAGAATTCAGGAAAAATAATTGTTTTCATAATTAAGCTGATATTTGGAACATAAATTAAGGGGACATTTTGATGGAAGTTTGCATCATAGAACTAGGGTTGGGGTTAGGTGGGTTGGTATCAAAAGGGTCAACGCTTTTGTTACCAAATTCCCTGCATTTATTTCAGTAAATTTTGGAAATTACGAAGAATTCAGTAAAATAACTTTCTTCTTTTTATGTTTAGATTTTTGTTTTGCTTCATGATTGATGTATGTAGCTTTGTTTCAGTCATTAGACTGTGGCCATGCTAGGGCACCACCTTGAAGAATTTCCTTTTAATCAAATCGACTGACCCCAGGACTTGTGCCATGCAGTGGGACTGAACCTGGAACCATGTGTATGAGAAGCAAGCTTCTTACCACACAGCCATACTTGTGCCTTTCATTAGCTAAAACCTAAAACTTTTAATTTTAATAATAAAATGACTTATGGGTGGATATATATATCACACCAGGTACACACACACACACACACATACATAATGGGCTTCCATACAGTTTCCATCTACTAAGCACTGAAATGGACCTTGGCATCCTGCCTGATACAATGTCTTGTTCTGGTCCACAATACCTTGCTGTTGTTTAGCATCAGATCAGAACCAATTAAGGAGACCAAAGATCAAAGGCATTCCAGGGAGGGAAAATGTAGGAAAATGGTTATTGTCGCTATTGGAATGTTTCCAATCACAGGTCGGTTTGATTAGGGTTAAAGAAAAAGGACAACAGTAAAGCGCACGCCTCACCTTCTCTTTTGCAAAAAAGAAATACATAAAAAGATACAATTCGAGGTAATTAGCTTGTTGTTAATTTAAACGACTTAATTATCAGCTGATATCAAGAATCGAAGCTGCAGAAGTTGGCACAAAGATATCGAAGGGTTCGTTAATTTGTTTTAATAATTGTTACAACCAAGGCCAAGCTGTAGCACTACTTTTGAAAAGAATGGGAGACTTCCTTACAAAAATGAAATGATCCAAAAATGTTTTATTTGGGAGCAGGGAGGGCTCAAGGCCCCACGGTATGAAGAGGTTTGCATGAAACAAAATCCGACATCAACTGAATCAAAATACACCGAATTGATGACAGTATTTATATGTGTAAAGTGTGTGTGTGCGTGTTTAAGCATATACACAGCCTTGAGTTGACAAAAGGGCCCGCAAATAGGGCTCTGGACAATTTGAGAGAATTTTGTTGAAATCCAGAGTAGGTCAGGTAAAACCAAAAAAGAAAAAAGAAAAAAAAAAAGAAACCCAAGTGTCCCTACATGTTTGGTAAAGTATTTATGCTCCCGTAATTTACGACCGCCCAAAATGAAAGGGGTTCTGGGTATTTCAATTCCAAGTTTATAAGTCAAAGAAACATCTAAAGTCTAGAGGAACTTGCAAATGATTTTTATGCAAAGCAGCAGTTTCAATTTTTTTCCCCATCATGGTTGTGAAAAGAAAAGAAGAAAAAAAAAGAAATCAGAAGATAAAAAAAGGGATCTAACTAAATACCTAAAGGCCAACTATGAGCAAAAAAAAAAAGGTCCTGCTCATCCAAAACCAGTTCTTCTGAAATGCACACAAGCATGCTCTTACTTCATCTGCACTGATATAGTTTGACACATGTGCGTAAGCTAGGGGTCAGACATTCGTGAGGGCGTTCACAGACATCTAAGGAATATGAGAATATATTGTTTTGGCATAAAAACCCTAATTAATGAAAGAGAAAGTGGGAGGGGTGTGAGCAATAAGGGAGTGAGACAGAGAGAAAAACGGTAGAAGAGAGGAAACCAAAATTATTACATGGTATACACTGTCAATGGTAACCCCCTGTTTATATAGAAGGGTGGGGGTAAAGTGATAGGAATGGTTGTGTGGGTGTGATGGACAGCTTGGCTGTGCAGTCAGTTAGTGCATATGTCAAGACAGCTTAGTCGCAGGGTCAATTAGTGCAAATGTTAGACAGCTCGGCTGTGTGGTCAGTTACAAAAAGAAAGGGTATCGGTCACCCGGTCACCTATGTTGCATGTCATTTAGTGGAAAGATGGCTGGAATGGCGATTACATTGAGGTGATTGACTTTAAAACCCACACCCCTCAAAAAAACCCCAAAGAGTTGATGAGTTTTAGTGCTGCAGTTAGGGTTCAGGGATGTCAGAAATGAAACACTTGAGATACAAAGCCTTAAATCTGGAACCTTTTCTTTTCACATCAAATAAAACCAAACAAGGAGAATATTTGAAATAAACACTAAATTATGAAACGAGGCTTCTTTTGTTTTTCTCAGGAGTTGAACAACAACGAGCGAGTGGATGAGAAGAATGCATCTGGGCAGACATAGGAAAGACGATGATGATGGTTAATTTCTAGCTTTGGAGAATGAATCTGGGCAGACATTTGCATGGAAATTCGACTGAGTTGGTCAAAGAATTTTTGACTGGTATTTATAGGGTCAGTTGTGGGAAAAATGAAAAATCAAAACTGATAATTGCAGGAACTGAATTTGGGAATAAAGGAACGATGCTAATTATTGCAAAGTATTCAGGTATCATGATGGTTATCGGGAACTTCTCTTTTCATAATTATGAAATTCACTAATAATAATAATAATAATGATATCCTTTTCACTAAAGGCACAAGGCCAGAAATTTAGGAGAAGGGGACTAGTTGATTACATTGACCCCAGTATTTCAGTGGTACATAATTTATCAACCCCAAAAAGATGAAAGGCACAGTCGACCTCAGCAGAATTTGAACTCAGAACATGAAGATGGCTGAAATGTTGCTAAGCATTTCGCCCGACATGCTAACGATTCTGCTAACGATTCACTGCCTTAATTAACAATAAGAATTCTTTCTACTTTAGGCACAAGGTCTGAAATTGGGGGTAGGGGGGGTAGTCAATGTAATCGACTTCAGTACTCAACAGGTACTTAATTTATCGACCCCCGAAAGGATGAAAGACAAACTTGACCTTGGCGGAATTTGAACTCGGAACGCTAAGCCAGAAGAAATGCTGTTTAACATTTTCTCTGGCACGCTAACAATTCTGCCATCCGGCCACTTATAAAAGTAATAATATTAATACAACTATTGTAATGATGATGATGATGATGATTTTTAACATAGGCCCACTGATATGAATTTCATGATTAGCAGCAGAAGGGATTACAGTTGAGTAAATTGACCCCTACCGGGTACTTGATTGGTTCCTTTTTTTATTGACTATTTCCTACCAGAGAGAGAGAGAGGTTGAAAGGCAAATTTGACCCCAGGGATTTGAACTCTGAACATAAAAGGAACGTAACTAAATACCAAAAGGCCTTTATTTTTTTTGATTCATCCAACACTACATATTTTGCTAATCCATTCACCTCAGAAATAATTATGCTTTCTCCTAAATGTCACTCAGCATTTGTCCAGTAGGCTAACGAGCCTCCTTAATAATAATAATAATAATAGTAATCCTTTCTACTATAAGTACAAGGTCTGAAATTTGGGGGAGGGGGCTAGTTGATTACATCGACTCCAGTACACAACTGGTACTTAACTTATCGACCCCAAAAGGATGAAAAACAAAGTCGACCTCAGCAGCATTTGAACTCAGAACGTAAAGACACTGAGTAGTTTGTCCGGTGTGCTAATCGTTCTGCCAGCTTGCTGTCCTAATAATAATAATAATAATAATAAATTATGAACAATCCCACCCCCTCTACACACACACTGTGCCCTCCCCTACAAAAATAAGGAAAAAAAACAGAAAACCCCCTAGAATAACCTTGTCTACCACGGTGATAGAATAAGCAAGTTCAAATTCTCTGCTCTCATCCTTCCTCACCACACAACATATATCACACCCACACCTGTACAAAGTTTATGAGGTCCTTTATAACCCCAGCTTCCTAGACCCTCCCTCCCAAACCCCAAAATCACATTCCATAGATTTTTGAAAATAAATTTTAAAAAATTTTACTTCATGTACAACCAATTTAGAAAAAAAAAATTGTGCATTTTTTTCTTTCTCTTCTTCTGATTTAATAATTAGAGGAGAAAAAAAACAATAATGAAAAAAAGGGGGAAATTATTGCAGACATAAAGGAGAGGGTGGGGGAAATAAGGTTGGAAAGAAAGAAAACATCCTTTATTTTTCTTAATATTCAAAAGAAAACGAACCCAAGGTATGTTCTATATACAATCACTCATAGTCTGTCATTAGGTTGTCGGAACATCATTGAAATTTAGTTCATGTTGTGATACAGGGGATGATATAGAGAGAAAATGGTTCCTCCTATGACCCCTATATCACCCTTTTCCAGACCCCTTGATAGGATTTTCCACATGACACTGCAAGGTTAACAAATAGGTACAAACCTTAGATAACCTGAGGTTATCTCTACACCCACAACTCACAGTTAGGAACTGTATATCTACCTCCTTGTGATACCCCACTGGGTGCCCTACGTACAAATGTACCCTGCCATGATCCCTCCTGTTTATAGTTGAAGCCAAAAGAGATGTGAAGAGCTCTATGTAACTTCAGCTCTCTTGTTCCCACTAAATCACCACTCAATAATAATAATGATGACGGACTCTCCTGTCAAAGATGATGTATGAATGTCCAGCTTTTGCCGAACGACCCACACAAACTCTTTGTTTACAGGGGTCAAATGTTTGTGCCATACATTAGCTCACTGCCTCCATCAAATCGGCATTACCTGAACAGCTGCATGGTGTGCCACATGTCAGGTGTAAAAGTGATTGCAGAGCGCACCACCCTGTCTTGGAGTTGAAACCACGATCTTGTGATTGTCAGTGCAACACCCTAACCACTGGGTCGTGTGTCCTATAATAATAATAATAACTAGCTTGCTCAGCTGGTTCTTATTTTAGCGACCCCGAAAATGATGAAAGGCAGAGTTGACCTCGGTGGAATAATAATAATAATAATAAGCCTGTCTACTATAGGCACAAAGATCTGAAATTTGGTGGTTGATAAAATAAGCACCAGAACATGACTGGTACTTATTTTACAGACCCTGAAAGGATTAAAAGCCAAAGTCAAACCCAGCAGCATTTGAACCCAGAACACAAAAACGGAGGAATTGCTGTTAAGCATTTTCCTTAATTGTTCTGCTAGCTCGTCACCTTGCAATCTAATATTATTAATTATTACTTATTGAGAGGTCAGAGGATTTATCATTAAGATATGACAAAAGAGGAACAAGAAGTTGTGGCAGTCATGGCTTTCTCAGGAATGATAGATATGTTAAAGAAAAAAATAATCGTTGAATTTGGTTCAAGATTTTTTACAGCCAGTGCATCTGGCCACCAGATGCACCAGATGCAATAAACATTAGGTCAACCACAGATGCACCAGGTCGCTCTGTGCAGCAAGTCGCTCTGTGCAGCAGGTCGCTCTGTGCAGCAGGTCGCTCTGTGCAGCAGGTCGCTCTGTGCAGCAGGTCGCTCTGTGCACCAAGTCGCTCTGTGTACCAGGTTGCTCTATGCAGTAGGTCGCTCTGTGCAGCAGGTCGCTCTGTGCAGCAGGTCGCTCTGTGCAGCAGGTCGGTCAAAGGATAAGATTTACTGGGAATATAAAAACGTTGCTTTGATTGTTTTTTAATAATAGAAAGAAAGCTTTTGAGATATTGGGGGGTGGAGGGCAAGAAGTGAGGTGTGTCTGCTTGAGGATGATGTGGGGGCATCCCATACAAGAGAACTGGAAGTAGTGATGGTTATGCTGTACCTGTGAACGTATATTTATAGAAGAGATGCTGCAACAACTGGGAAGAGAGAACAGGGGGATTGGGTGGGTGGAAGAATGGGCTGCAGGGGGGGACGGGCAAAAGAAGGGTCGACAAGTCTGTGGTTCGTTTTTTTTTCTTAAAAAAAAAAAAGGGGAAAAACTTAGCAAAAAAAAAGGTACCACAATGACAATAATTTCAGTAATAAATTAAAAAATAAATTTAAGATAAACAAAATGAGGAGAAACAAAATAGAACAGTCACACGGAAAAAAACCCAAAAATGTAAAGAAATAAAAAATAAGGGGGGTGGGGGCATTTCATTTCTTTCTTTAAGGAAAAATTTGTTATTTATATATGTGTGTAAGTATGTATGTGTGCTTATATATATATATATATATATATATAATATATATATATATATATATATATATATATACACATATATATATATACATATATATATATATATATATATATATACATATATAAAATGTGTTTCTTTAAGAT